>NC_091457.1:6496904-6741904 GCF_027789765.1 Dendropsophus ebraccatus | reverse complement strand
GGTCAGAAAATGAACCGGCTTCCTCTCTTGCGGTGATCTCACCCGATACGTGAACATGGTGGCCGGGAACACTGACAGCCTAATCTGCTAGAAAATTGGATTTCAGCTTCAGAGTGAAATTGTTTGTTTCTTTTGAAAATCAACACAATCTGTCAGCGACTGTCAGAGCGAGCGCCGCGCCGTATCCTGCGATGGTGATCGGAGCGCAACACTACCAGCAATACCCACATCATAAGGAATGGCGGAAATATATATATACAGGAGTGGCCAAATGTGATCTGTTATCCCTGTATATAGGAGCAGTATTATAGTAGTTATATTCCTGTATATAGGGGGCAGTATTATAGTAGTTATATCCCTGTATATAGGAGCAGTATATAGTAGTTATATTCCTGTATATAGGAGGCAGTATTATAGTAGTATATCCCTGTATATAGGAGCAGTATTATAGTAGTTATATCCCTGTATATAGGGGGCAGTATTATAGTAGTTATATTCTTGTATATAGGGGGCAGTATTATAGTAGTATATTCCTGTATATAGGAGCAGTATTATAGTAGTATATTCCTGTATATAGGAGCAGTATTATAGTAGTTATATTCCTGGATATAGGAGCAGTATTATAGTAGTTATATTCCTGTATATAGGAGCAGTATTATAGTAGTTATATTCCTGTATATAGGAGCAGTATTATAGTAGTTATATCCCTGTATATAGGGGGCAGTATTATAGTAGTTATATCCCTGTATATAGCTGCAGTATTATAGTAGTTATATTCCTGTATATAGGGGGCAGTATTATAGTAGTTATATTCCTGTATATAGGAGCAGGATTATAGTGGTTATATTCCTGTATATAGGGAGCAGTATTATAGTAGTTATATTCTTGTATATAGGAGCAGTATTATAGTAGTTATATTCCTGTGTATAGGGAGCAGTATTATAGTAGTTATATTCCTGTGTATAGGAGCAGTATTATAGTAGTATATCCCTGTATATAGGAGCAGTATTATAGTAGTTATATCCCTGTATATAGGAGCAGTATTATAGTAGTTATATCCCTGTATATAGCAGCAGTATTATAGTAGCTATATTCCTGTATATAGGGGGCAGTATTATAGTAGTTATATTCCTGTATATAGGAGCAGTATTATAGTAGTTATATTCCTGTATATAGGGGGCAGTATTATAGTAGTTATATTCCTGTATATAGGGAGCAGTATTATAGTAGTTATATTCCTGTATATAGGGGCAGTATTATAGTCGTTATATCCCTGTATATAGGGGGCAGTATTATAGTAGTTATATTCCTGTATATAGGAGCAGTATTATAGTAGTTATATTCCTGTATATAGGAGCAGTATTATAGTAGTTATATCTCTGTATATAGGAGCATTATTATAGTAGTTATATTCCTGTATATAGGGAGCAGTATTATAGTAGTTATATTCTTGTATATAGGAGCAGTATTATAGTAGTTATATTCCTGTATATAGGAGCAGTATTATAGTAATTATATTCCTGTATATAGGGGTCAGTATTATAGTAGTTATATCCCTGTATATAGGAGCAGTATTATAGTAGTTATATTCCTGTATATAGGGGCAGTATTATAGTAGTTATATTCCTGTATATAGGGAGCAGTATTATACTAGTTATGGTTCAGGGAAGAAACAGAGTGCTGCACCTCACACCTATGGCTGATACTAGTGCCGCTTGGCTAAATAAAAAACACATCAGAATTTTGTGTATGAATTGATCAAGCCATACTGCCCCATGTACCTCGTGCCGGTATCTGATACACATGGGTCCCTACACTAAGTCAACACTGTGCCAGTCAGTGGCCACCAACCCCGCAGGCGCGCACAGTCAGGGAACGGGGGCCATGGGACGGCCCTGCGACCCCCATGCCACAGGACCAGACCCAAAAACACCACACCAGAACCCGGCCAGCACCGCCGCAGGGAGAAGGTCGCCCCCAAGCAGCACAAGTCTGGATAATATATATATTCCTGTATATAGGAGCAGTATTATAGTAGTTATATTCCTGTATATAGGGAGCAGTATTATAGTAGTTATATTCCTGTATATAGGAGCAGTATTATAGTACTTATATTCCTGTATATAGGAGCAGTATTATAGTAGTTAAATTCCTGTATATAGGGGCAGTATTATAGTAGTATATTCCTGTATATAGGAGCAGTATTATAGTAGTTATATTCCTGTATATAGGAGCAGTATTATAGTAGTTATATTCCTGTATATAGGGGGCAGTATTATAGTAGTTATATTCCTGTATATAGGAGCAGTATTATAGTAGTTATATTCCTGTATATAGGAGCAGTATTATAGTAGTTATATTCCTGTATATAGGAGCAGTATTATAGTAGTTATATTCCTGTATATAGGAGCAGTATTATAGTAGTTATATTCCTTTATATAGTAGAAAACCTTCCATATTCCGGATCCGATGATGTCATTGATACTTATGATTAGAGATACTCTATGATGTCATCACGGATCACTATGTATAGAATTACGGTTGACCTTGCGTTCCCTTGCGTCAGGTCCGTCCGTCATCTGCGGCACCGGCTGTCGGTTTCTATTTTGCACTATTTATATGAATCGCGTTTATTTTGCCATCTGTTTTGCGCTATTCGCCATCCTGATGGTGACTTTGTGATATAAGGTGGACAGACATGGAGGGAGCAGATGTCACAGCAGCCGGCGGTCTCTCTGATGTCTCCTCGTCCTCCGTCCTCTCCTGGCAGAGGATATCAGAACAGTCAGAAGAATTGACATTCAGTCTGTCTGCTACCACATTACTGCAGCGGGTATGTGTCACCCAGCTTTCCCAGACTCCTGAATGCTACGTCCGCTGCCAGGTGTCCATGGTGGTGGGGAGAGAAGCTCTGATAGATGTGACCCCTCCCCACATGTCTTCCCCCTCTGTCTGTAGCCACACATACTGTATGGTTTGTACAATGCTATGGTATGTGAGAGAGGAGTATCAGATGAGCAACTGCTAGAGGAGTCTGGAGGAGAATGGATTGTGTATGGAGGAGAGGAGTGTGGAGTCCACCTTGCTGAGACCCCTGAAGACACCGCTTAGGTGAAACATGTCAGTGGAGTATTTGTAAAGCCCGGACACCCCTCTATATATACAAGTGCAGCACATCCAGCCCTCTCCATCCAGCCCTCCTCATCCAGCTCTCCTCAGCCAGCTCACATCCAGCTCTCCTCAGCCAGCTCACATCTAGCCCTCCTCATCCATCCCTCCTCATCCAGCTCACACTCGGGATTATGGAGGCAGCACAATGAGACAATAGAGCTGTAGTCGAGTGTCCTTGGTTTCACAAGTTCCAGTCTTTACATTGAATGACATGAAAGTTATATTATAGTATATCCCATTATATCGGGTTACTTGTAGCTGTGAGATTATAGTAGAGAGGAAGAGAATGTGTCTGTAGGCAAATCTACAGCAGTGCTTCTCAGATGGTGAGGTGCCCCCTGGTGGTTGGTGAGGCTCCCCTTTGGTGGTTGGTGGCACGCTTCCCTGGTGGTTGGTGGCGCTCCCCTCTGGTAGTTGGTGAGGCGTCCCCTGGTGGTTGGTGAGGCTCTCCCCTGGTGGTTGGTGAGGCTCTCGCCTGGTGGTTGGTGAGGCTCTCCCCTGGTGGTTGGTGAGGCTCTCCCCTGGTGGTTGGTGAGGCGCGCCCCCCTGGTGGTTGGTGAGGCACTCCCCCCTGGTGGTTGTTGAGCCGCGCCCCCCTGGTGGTTGGTGAGGCACTCCCCCCTGGTGGTTGTTGAGCCGCGCCCCCCTGGTGGTTGGTGAGGCACTCCCCCCTGGTGGTTGTTGAGCCGCGCCCCCCTGGTGGTTGGTGAGGCACTCCCCCCTGGTGGTTGGTGAGGCTCCCCTCTGGTGGTTGGTGAGGCGCGCCCCCCTGGTGGTTGGTGAGGCTCCCCTCTGGTGGTTGGTGAGGCGCGCCCCCCTGGTGGTTGGTGAGGCTCCCCTCTGGTGGTTTTTCTGTACTGAGGGGACAGGTGAGGCAGCCCTAGCAGGATTATCAGCTTTTTATATGGACTTCCTAGTATCTTCCTGGTCAGTCTGGCGAGGCCCCGGCGTCCCCCTGGTCAGTCTGGCGAGGCCCCGGCGTCCCCCTGGTCAGTCTTGCGAGGCCCCAGCCTCCCCCTGGTCAGTCTGGCGAGGCCCCGGCGTCCCCCTGGTCAGTCTGGCGAGGCCCCGGCGTCCCCCTGGTCAGTCTGGCGAGGCCCCCGGCGTCCCCCTGGTCAGTCTGGCGAGGCCCCGGCCTCCCCCTGGTCAGTCTGGTGAGGCCCCGGCGTCCCCCTGGTCAGTCTGGCGAGGCCCCGGCGTCCCCCTGGTCAGTCTGGCGAGGCCCCGGCGTCCCCCTGGTCAGTCTGGCGAGGCCCCGGCGTCCCCCTGGTCAGTCTGGCGAGGCCCCGGCGTCCCCCTGGTCAGTCTGGCGAGGCCCCGGCGTCCCCCTGGTCAGTCTGGCGAGGCCCCGGCCTCCCCCTGGTCAGTCTGGCGAGGCCCCGGCCTCCCCCTGGTCAGTCTGGTAACCTGGGCTGCCGGTTACCCCGGATTGTATACAGTCCTTTGTGGATCTCATAGAAATAGTTGTTGGGTTTTGAGATGGAAATTTCCCTCACGGCTGAGCAGCAGAATAATAACACTGTGCGGCGGTGACATTACCACCTCCCGCCGTCTATTATCTGCACCGGATGCAGGGGGGGGGGGGGGGTCATTCTGTGTGAGTTTTGCCGCCGCCGCGATCTCTGGAGCCGTTAATGAGACGAGGCCCAAATGAGGTTCCTGGGCCTCCACTTACTTCTATTACTTCCTAACAAAAGATCCGGAATCCGATAAAACGCTTCATTCTCTCCGCAGCCACGGCGCCAATTGCACGGGCGGCGAGAACTTAGCATATAGACGACATTCCGCCAGGTTATTGTCTCTGCGCTATTCCGAGTCATTGGAGCCACGTTATGTAAATGGGCGAATGCTGCGGAGAGGAAATTATTACTAATGTGCTGATTATATAGAGCGCGGACTACTTATACAGTCACCAAGATGGCGGCTTAAAGGGAAACTACACCTCATACTAATATAATAATAATAATAACTTCTTATCCCACTCCAGTCACCTCCAGAGCTGCACTCACTTTTCTGCTGGTGGAGTCACTGTGTACATACACTACAAAACAGAATAGTGAGTGCAGCTCTGGAGTATAATACAAGATGGAACTCAGGATCAGTACCAGATCAGTAATGTATGTACACAGTAACCCCACCAGCAGAATAGTGAGCGCAGCTCTGGAGTATAATACAGGATGTAACTCAGGATCAGTAATGTAATATATGTACACAGTGACCTTACCAGCAGAATAGTGAGTGCAGCTCTGGAGTATAATACAGGATGTAACTCCGGATCAGTAATGTATGTACACAGTGACCCCACCAGCAGAATAGTGAGTGCAGCTCTGGGGTATAATACAGGATGTAACTCAGAATCAGTAATGTAATATATGTACACAGTGACCCCACCAGCAGAATAGTGAGTGCAGCTCTGGAGTATAATATAGGATCAGTAATGTATGTACACAGTGACCTCACCAGCAGAATACTGAGTGCAGCTCTGCAGTGGTGATCCAATTAGTTTTGGGTGTGGTCCTGCTGTGTGAGGCTGTGCGAGTCTGCTGCTCCTGAGCTCCAGGCAAGGAAGATCTGCCCCTGGGCCTGCTCTCTCCTCCCCAGGGAGGGAGCAGGTTTTCAGGCATGAGCGAGCCAAGGAGAGTCCCAACTCCTGCCCCCCGAACCAGGTCCGTGGGGGGCAGAGGAATCCAGCGACCAACAGAGGGAATACCATCAGAGGTCCCAGGGCTGAGGCGTTCTACTAGGAGGTGCAGCGATGCTTCTCCAGCCACCCCTGAACCTGAGGTAACAAAGGGTAGCCGCAAGGCTACAGCAAGTTGTGGAACTACAAGTGCCAGAAGTTCTGGAACAACTGTGGAAACCAGCCAGGAAAATCTGTGCAGTGACACTCCTCCTGGAGCAAGGCTGTCTGCCCATGAAGGTGTGGAGGAAGATTGGGGGGTGCAGCGGTCCCAAGAGACGGGGCAGACCTATGGCCTACGGATTGCTGCAAGCCTCTGTGGGTATGAGGAAGCCAGGAACCAGCTGTACAAGCTCCAGGAGGAGGTATGTGCTGTAAAAGCATTGATGGACACTGCTGCTAAGCAGCAAAAGGCTGAGCTAACAGCGAAAATTAAATCTCTGAAAGCTGACATCAAAAAAATAGTGAAAAAGAGAACTTTTATTTTGGAGAACAGTGGGCCGTTTAAAGAGAAACTTCAGAACGACGATCGTTTTGCTCAAACGGAGAGAGAAAGGCAGAGAAGGCTGAGAGGGCTCCAGCCAGAGAGCCGGGTGGAGGAGGAAGGAGACGCTGCGGAGGTACGTGATGTTGAGCCGAATCCACCCGGGGGTCCGCAACAACAGACCCCATACAGTGGGCTCCCTGCAGGGCAAGCAGCATTGTCATCTAGCCGCTGTTCGGGGGATGAAAGCAACACCAGTTACCAGGGAGGGGCGCTGATGGCCCAGATCCAGCACCTGGAGTCACCAGGGCGCCTCCAGGACTTCGTATTCGGAGAGGAGTTACCAGAGGAGGCGCCTGGGAGAAAGACTAAGGTAAAGACCACCAAGCTTCAGGAGCAGGTAACATTTGTATATTCCCCCCTCCCTGTGCCCCCCGGACTGGCCTCAGGGTCAGCTCACTGTGTGAACCCCATATCTCAGCCCGGCCTGAGTTCTGTTGTGGACTCAGTGCAGGAGAATGGGGAGAGTATGGAGTCTAGTATGGCGGTAAGCTCCATCTCTGTTTGCAGTAGCGGAGGTGGAGCAGGTGAGGAACCGGCCGTAAGGTCGGACAGTGATATTGGCCCAGTGGCGGGCAGTGGCAGGAGAGGTGGCCCAGCGGTGGGCAGTAATGTTAAAGGCACTGGTGCATCAGCTCGCTCCCTGACGGGAGGGGGGAGCGGGTGTGTGCCGGTGTCAGCTGCGGGAGCTCCGGTGGCGCTTGGCGCTGCTGTTCCTTTGGGGCAGCGGTGTCGTCGTCGGGATGCTGCCGGGGCTAAGATGTCTTCACCTCCCAAAAGAAAGACTGGACTTAAGCCTTTATTTTGTATTGGTGCTGCTGGACCAGATCGTGCGGAGGAGTCTAGTACTGATGAGGCAGAGGGTACCAGCAGAAATAGGGCAGGGGCTGCCTCTAAACAGTCCAGGCAGGCTGTTCGGTCCTTTCTAAAGGGACCAGTGGCCTGTCCTGTGGAGGTGGCTCCGGTCCTGGTACCCAATGACGCTGATGGTACAAAATCTCTTTCTGTCCCAGAACACACCGGTCCACCCAGTGTGAATGGGGGAATTAATGTGGGGGGGAAAGCAGGAGTGAATGTGGGGAGGAATCTGTCTGGGGCTTTGGAGGGTGGTCGGGACAGTGTGACATGTGGTATTGGTGTGGGTATGGATTATGTGGAGGAGGGTGGTGAAGGGGCACAGACTAGTGGTGGGAGCATAGGGCCTGGTCCAGTTGCACCCCCAGCGGCTGCAGCAGCGGTACGCAGCTATGCAAATGTTGCCGCTGGGGGAAGTGGGGTGCTTTCCTCGTCCTCGGGCCCTGGGGATGGTGACTTGCATCGACGTGTCCTGCAGGCCTTAAAGAGAGGGGAGAGAACAATCAATGTAGCGGGTAGGGAGGTTGATCTGTCTTTCTTGATAGAAAGGCATGGCCTTGCAGCCTTCCGAGAGGAAAGGGGTAGGGAAACTGTGTGGTCTCTCCCAACAGCCGGGCCGGGTGGTGTCCGAAGGAATGTGGTCCGTCTGAGGTGGAGAGGCAGTGATACATGTCCCCCAAGATCTAAAGTTGTTGAGCTCCTGCTGAGGATGAGCTTCAAGGCAGCCGACATCTTTGCCTTGATACATCCCTTTGGTACCCCTGAATTCGATATCAGCTTTGTTCGGCCGGAGGGGCTTGAGCTTTTTTGGTCGAACTATGAGCTGATAAAGGATGAGCCCGGCTGGCGAGACTTTGCCATTCAGGCGGTGTCTCGCCAAAATAACATCAAGAGAGTGACCGTTTTAACCCGTAATGAATCACTCTCTTGTATTGACATCATGACGTGGCTTGGCCGGTATGGAGAGGTGGTGGAAGTCCCAAAAAAGAACAGGGACGAATATGGCATCTGGTCAGGGGCTTGGACCTTTATGGTCAAACTTAGATATTCAGGAAACACCGTTACCCACATACCATCTGCCACCTTCCTAGGAAGGGATCGAATCCAGGTCTTCTACCGGGGTCAGCCTAAGCTCTGTCACAGGTGCGGTGACCCCACACATTTCAGTGCTAGGTGCACGGTGACAAGGTGCTCATTGTGTGGGGAAATAGGCCATCTCGCTGCATCCTGTGCGGAGATTAGGTGTCACCTGTGTGGTGACTTAGGTCACCCATTCAGTCGCTGCCCTCGTTCCTTTGCCAATGCAGTTGTTACCCCGGTGGAGAAAGGTCGTGAGGAGGAATCTACTGGGGGGGCAGCTGGCGGAGGTGAAGGAGTAAAAGAGCCAGGGAAGAAAAGTAAGCAAAAGACGCCAGCCCAACTGAGGCGTCGGGATAAGCGCCAAAGGGAGAGGGAGATGGGGGAGTCTCAGGAGCCTTGCGCAACTGTGGTGACCTCTGATCTCATCCCTGAGGCCAATCTTACTGCTGAGGCTCTGAGGGACAGTGATCTGGATGAGGAGATTTGGAGGATTCGGAAAGAAGAAGGTGCCATCTCTCCACTGTCCTCCCATGGTGAGAGCGCGGATGAGGATAGTGGGAGATGGGTGGAGCACAAGCGGGGTACTAAAAAGAATAAGAAAAGGGGAGATGTAAGATCTTCTCCCACCCCCCAGATGCCAAAGGAAGGTACAACCATCCTCCCTCTGATTGGTCTCTCAAACCGGTTCCAAACCCTCGAAGATGTTTCCTCCTCAGAGGTGCAGGAGGCGCAGGGTGAGGTTCTGGTTGTCGCGGGTGACGGAGGGGCCTGCAGGGGACGTCGAATCCTCTCTCCCTGGGGAACGTATTTCCTTTGGGGGGAGGATCTGCCCAGAGTCGGGGGACGAGGAAAATGTAAATAAAGGGGATATGGATACATCCGTTTCACTAAAGAGAGGTAAACCATCGTCAGATGAGGAAGGTGGCGGGCAGGATGGAAAGGATAGTGGGAAAAAGAAAGCTGTCTAACTCAATCACCCATGATGGCGGCACCCTCTCCGTTGACGCTGGCTTCCATTAATGTAGCCAGCATTAAGTCAGATACGGCTAGATTTGCGGCCTATGATTATTTTGCCCACATTAATGCTGATATTTTCTTTTTGCAGGAGACCAGGCTAACAGACATGTCATCTATATTTAAAGCCAGAAGGGAATGGAGGAATGGGCCCTCCTACTGGTCTCTTGCGGCCGAGCCGTATAGCGGGGTGGCGGTCCTTTTTGCCGCACCGGTAGAATGCCGACGGGTTATTGAGTTAGAAATGGGGAGGTGCCTGATTCTAGATGTCCTCATGAAGGGACAAGAACTTCGCCTTATTAACATCTATGGTCCACAGTCCAAGTGGGATCGGAAGTGTCTCTTTATGAGGATCAAGCCCTATCTTTTTACAAGTCGGCAGGTGGTCTTTGGAGGGGACTTCAATGCTGTCACGAGGCCCCAGGATAGGGGAGGTTCCAGAGACAAGCTGACTTATGATGGCGTCGCCCTGAATAGTATAGCTAGTGAGGCTCGCCTGGTGGATGTCCACATACGGCATACACCAGGCCACGCGGGATTCACCTATCATAGGGGTAGTTGTAGGTCCAGGATAGACAGGTTTTATTTAAAGGAGGAAGCCGTCTCTTCAGCGGTGTCCGTTGTTGAGGTGGAGTTCTCCGACCACTGTTTAATTTTGTTTTCTCTGAATGTTACAGAGACCCCCCGGATGGGTAGAGGCTACTGGAAGCTCAATTCGTCTCTCTTGAAAGAAGCGGAAATAAGACAGTCCTTTGAGGATTTTCTTCAGAGCCAGGTACCATTGCTGGGCCTTTGTAGCAGTAAGTCAGAGTGGTGGGAGATGTTCAAAAAAAGGGTTGCGGGATTCTTCCGCGAGCTCTCGAGCCTCAGGAGTCTGGACAGGTATCGCCTGTACCAGGGCCTGAGGAAGAAACTTGAACGTCTTGTCTCGACTGGAGGTAGTCGTGATGATATCTCCAGAGTGAAAGCCTTGCTACTGAGGTGCCAGTATGATAGACACGCATCTTTGGTTTTTGAGAGGGATTACGGGAAGTACCGCTCGCCCGACCCTTACAGAAACTGCAAGATGTCAGTGAATAGTAAAATCGTCTCAGGACTGATTGATAGTACAGGATCCCTGAAAAGGTCCAGATCGGGGATCCTGGAGGTCGTCAGATCCTTTTACTCGCACCTCTTGGGGAGGAAAGATCTAGATCGGGATAAGGCCTCAGCTTTCTTGACTGAAACCGTCCCTGAACCAGGGGTAGACCCCTCTCTTGACGTTTTGACAGAGATGATCCAAGAAGCAGAAGTCAGGGTGGCTATTGATGGTCTTGCCCTCAAGAAGTCACCCGGTCCAGATGGCTTAACATCTGAGTTCTATAAGACCTTTAAGGACACTTTGGTACCCCTCTTGACTGAGGTATTCAATGAGTGTCTCTCCTCGGGCACTCTGCCGAGGTCAATGAGGAGGTCAGCCTTGATCATCTTGTCAAAGGGTAAAGACCCGTCCCGCATTGAGAATTGGCGTCCCATAGCGCTTCTCAATGCGGACAGAAAGATTCTGGCAAAAGTGCTGTTTAATCGGCTGGTGAAGTTTGCACCCCAGCTCCTTTCGAGGGCCCAGCATTGCTCTGTTCCAGGCCGCAGTACCTTTAGTGCTGTGCTCGGTGTCCGGGAGGCTGTGGAGCAGGGTAGGGCGGGTCATTGGAAGGGGTACTTGCTGTCCTTGGATCAGGCAAAAGCGTTTGATCGGGTTAACCACGAGTACCTCTGGTCTGTCCTTCTGAGATATGGCCTGCCGGGGGTTTTTGTTGATTGGCTTAAGACCTTGTATGCAGGGGCAGAGAGTTTCCCGCTTGTGAATGGTTGGATTGGCCGCTCTTTTGAGGTTGGGTCTGGGGTTCGCCAGGGCTGTCCTTTGAGCCCACTGTTGTACGTGTTTGCAATTGATCCTTTCCTTAGGAGGATTGATTGTGGACCGTTGGCAGGGGTGAGAATGGACCCTGCGGTGCCGGATTCCACTCTGAGGGTGGTAGCGTACGCCGATGATGTCACCATATTCGTCTCCTCGCAAGAGGAGGTGCGGTGTGTGATGTCAGAGGTGGAGCGCTACTCAGAGGCATCTGGGTCCAAGATCAACCAGGATAAGTGTGAGAGTCTCTGGCTGGGAGGTGGAGATCCTGGATTTGATCTCCCGGACACCCTTCCAGAGCCCCAGGAGTTTGCAAAAGTTCTCGGCATCGAATTCGGCCAAGGGGATTACCCCAAACAAAACTGGGACAGCAGGCTTAAGATCGCCGCTCAGAGGGTGGATCAGTGGAAGGGTTGGTCTTTGACCCTCAGGGAAAGAGTTAACCTGATCAAAACTTTCCTGCTCCCTTTGCTGATATATCTGGGCAGTGTTTGCATTTTGCCAGAACCTCTCTGGACTCGGGTCTACAGTGTGTTCTTCCAACTGTTATGGGGGAATAGACTGAACCTAGTCAAGAGGGAGGTTACTTACCGTACGAGGAGACAAGGGGGGTTGTGTATGGTCAACCCCGTGGTGTTCCTGGTGAATACCTTTCTTAAGACCAACATTGCAAACCTCTGGAAAGAGAGGGCTCCTCCGTGGGTATTCTCCTGTAGGGGATGGTTTCAGCCTTTCTTCCAGGAATGGGAGACAGGAGGGCAAGTGAAGGATCTCCGCACACCACACGGGCATCTTCCGGCTTATGCTACCCTGGTTCTGAAGGTCATTCGTCGGTGGGGTTTGGGGATGTGGGAGATTAGGACTCTGTCGAGGAAATTCCTTGACAATAGGGTCCTGTCGTCCCATTTCCAAAAACCGCTGGCGCTCAAGGATTGCCCAAGTCGGGATCTGGAGGTTGGGTTGGGCCTATTGAATTCCATCAGGATCCCCTTGAAGTTTTGGGACTTGGCTTGGCGCTGCTTCCATGGGAAACTGTATGTGAGGGACAATCTGAAGTGCAGGAGCTCTGAGGATCGGGGATGTCCCCGGGAGGAGTGTGGAGGCATGCTGGAAAGCATGGAGCATTTTCTGCTTCATTGTCCCTTTAATACAGAGGTTTACAACAGGGTGGGCGCTTCCATCGGGTGGCCCAGGTTGGTCCGCCTCTCCTATGCGGAATGGGCCTATGGAGCATTCAGAAACCTTGGTGGCTGGGACCGGAGCACTTTATTCCTAGTCAGCATAGTGGTCAGGTACCACACGTGGAGTGCACGGTGTTTAGTGTCGACGCAGCGTAAAATCCTCCCTGTGGATGAGGTGGTTAGGGGCACACTCGGTGACCTGGTGAAGGTGCGCTCTCTGGAGTACGAGAGGCTGGGGGCTGGTAGGGCCTCTTGTCTTTGGAGGGGCTTTGCCTATAAGGTTCCTTAGCCTGCGTCTCCTCTCCTGGTGGTGGGCTGATGCTGGCACATTAGTCTTTTGTTTTGTGCTGTAGAGATACTGGAGTATAGGGCTTGCAGGCGCTGAACTTGGGCTTTCGGGCTGTGTGTGGGGCTGAGAAGTCTCATTATTGTTGGGTTTAGTATGTTATATATATTTTTTTTTTTTTTTTTTTTTTTTAAAGTTTGTGTATTGTGATTGTCTTTGTGATTATCTTTGTATGTTTGTATAAATTGTATATACTGTATATATTATATATGTTTTGTTTGCACCTGGGGTTCGGGTTTAGTGATAGGTTGGGTGGTGGGTAAAAGGGGGGAGGGGGCTTCTGTGGGACTTTGTTGGGACTTTTACATATATATAAAATCCTGGGCTGGTTCATGGACGTCCGTGATCATGTACTGGGGGCATGGGATGCGGGACCAGTTCAGGGCCAAAAAAAAAAAAAAAATAAATAAAAATAAAAAAAAAAATTAAAAAAAAAATTAAAAATATCATATGTATTGTTTAGTTGTAGGTTATTATTTTGCATTGTGTCTTGTTTAGTTTTAGTTTATTTGTGTAGTGATGACTTGTTTAGTTGGTGTTGGGTTGAGTAGAGTTATGTCGGTGGTATATTAGGTTGTGCACAATGCAACTGGGCCAGGGGGTTCTCAATTAGTTAGTTATATAGGTGTATATATAGTGGTGTATATAGGTGTGTTTATAGGTGTATAGTATATAGTAGTGTATATATAGGTTTGTATATAGTAGTGTATATAGTTTATTAATATGTTTAGCTAAATAGTTTATATTGTGTATATATTGTATATAGGTATATGGGTGTATATATTGTATATAGGTATATGGGTTGTCTGTGTGGAAGAATGAGTGCGGGGATGGACCGGTGCTTTATGTTATGGTTTCATTTTTCTATTTATTGTCTTGTTCTGGTCAGATATGGTATATGGTGTGTTATTTCTGTATTTATTTATTGTTATGTTTAAAATTTTAATAAAAGAAATACAGGATGTAACTCAGGATCAGTAATGTAATATATGTACACAGTGACCTTACCAGCAGAATAGTGAGTGCAGCTCTGGAGTATAATACAGGATGTAACTCCGGATCAGTAATGTATGTACACAGTGACCCCACCAGCAGAATAGTGAGTGCAGCTCTGGGGTATAATACAGGATGTAACTCAGAATCAGTAATGTAATATATGTACACAGTGACCCCACCAGCAGAATAGTGAGTGCAGCTCTGGAGTATAATATAGGATCAGTAATGTATGTACACAGTGACCTCACCAGCAGAATAGTGAGCGCAGCTCTGGAGTATAATACAGGATGTAACTCAGGATCAGTAATGTAATGTATGTACACAGTGACCTCACCAGCAGAATAGTGAGTGCAGCTCTGGGGTATAATACAGGATGTAACTCAGAATCAGTAATGTAATATATGTACACAGTGACCCCACCAGCAGAATAGTGAGTGCAGCTCTGGAGTATAATATAGGATCAGTAATGTATGTACACAGTGACCTCACCAGCAGAATAGTGAGTGCAGCTCTGGAGGGTGTGGTTACTGGGTGTGTCTGTGTTTGCTGCTGAGTTCCACACTTCCAGACTTCCAGGAGGAGAGAGGCTGATTTACCACCTGCTTCCCCAGGAAGGTGGCAGCTTCCTGGGAGAGTCTTCAGCATGGATCCCCTGACCTCCACCTCCCGGTCAAGGCCGGCGGGGGGTGTAGAGTGTAAGCTACCGGCCAGCGCTCCGGCTGGAGGGGTAAGAAGATCCAGTAGGGTTCGCAGCAATGTGGACCCAGCCCTTCCAGCGACGGGTGGAAGCCGCAAGGCTTCTAATGTGGAGGAAAAGCCCGCAAGCAAGGTGAGCGGAAGACGGGGTGCAGGTGCAGCTGCACGGAGGGGCTCCCAGGAGAGTCAGGTGGTGGAGCAGTGGGGTCTCAGGGGGCCCAGGGAGTCTGCAGCCACCTATGGCACCAGGATAGCTGCAAAGCTTGCAGAATATGAGCAGCTGGGAAAGAGACTGAAGGGGTTAAGAGAAGACCTGAAGTTTGCTAAACACAGAGTCAGCTCAGCCCCAAAAAAGCAAAAACCTGGACTCACAGCCAAAGTGAAGTCTCTGCAGCAGGAGGTGAGAGAGCTGGAGCTGCAGAGGATGACCATCCTGGAGGGCAGCGATGTCTTCAGGGAAAAACTACTGAATGAGGACAGGTTTACTAAAATGAAGTCCCCAAAAAAAGAGGAGGATGAGAGTGATTGCTCAGCGGATGAAGAGAGCAGTAGTGAGGATGATGATGATGAGCAAGACATGGAAGCTGAATCAGCTGAGGTCTCTGTGGCGGCAAGTGGGGAAGCTGTGGAAGCTGAATCACAGCCAATACAGAGTGTGAACACGTCCCAATCCAGCATTCCTGCAGCACAGGTGGCGTTACCATCATCCGATGAAAGTGCTGGTGAGGAGGAGGATGGCGGAGGTGCGCTGATGGCCCAAATTATCAGCATGGAGTCACCGGTGCACCTGGATAATTTCAGTTTTGGAGACGACTTGAGAGAAGACAAAATTGCAAAGAAGAAAATACCAAGAAAACCATCACAGCAAGTAAATCTTGTTTATGTTCCTTTTGTGCCCTCTGAGCCGACTGCAAAGTCAGTTCGGGGAGCAGCCCCCGGTGGTCTGCCCGTCCCTGCTTCTACATATGTGAAGCGGGGCCAGAATACCGGGAAGAAATCAGTAAAGATGGCGGAGAGCGCCAGCCCCACTTGTCAAGGTAGTGAGGCTGGTGCAAGTGCAGGGACGGCCGAGGGGCCGGACAATGTAGCGGACAAGGTGGCATGCCTCCAACCAGGGGGCTTTGGTGGTGTACCGCACTCCTCTGCAGGCAAGGAGGGGAGTGCCCAGGCACCAAGGGCTGGTGTGGAGCTCGGGCGGCCGGGCAGCAGTGGAGACAAGAGAGCGGGCGGCTCCCATAGCGGGTCTGTTGCTGAGAGATGCTCCTCTGCAGGCGGAGGGGGGAGTGTCCAGGCGTCTGGTGCGACGCTCTCAGCAGCTTCATCCGCGGTACCTGTCCCTACTCAGTTGCAGCGCTGCGGTGGGGCTGTTGGGGGCGGAGCTAAAGAGAACATAAAAACTGTTGGCGTTTCACATGAAAACACCTCAGCAGCTACTGGACTGGTACAGCAGGAGCAGGGACTTGACAATAGTGCGGATGATACCAACCTAGCAATGCTGCTGGCTGTTAAAGAAATTGAAGCAGGGGTATTGGCTGAGGCTGAGGGCAAACACGGTGACAAAGTAGCTTCCTCCAAAATTCCCAAAGGGAGGACTGCTGCAAAGTCCCATGAGCCCAAGGATGCCAGGGATGCCAGCGTGACAGCCAGCAGCAGCAGAAATATACTAAAGCCAGCCAGATTACACCCGGGTCAGTCCAGTATAGCTAGGCAGGAGGAGATTACTTCCAGTGTTGTGTCTCCTGTTGGTTCTGATTCTGTAAATGTAAATATTATTTCTGCTAATGTTTCTGTGGGGAGTGGGGGTGGTCCGGCTGCCCCCCCAGCGGTGGCCGCTCCTTCTAGGAGCTATGCAAATGTCACTGCTGGGGGTCCTAGGGGATCCTCATCTCTAAACCCTGGGGAAGGTAACTTACAACGACGCCTCCTGGAGGCTTTGCGTAAAGGGGATAGAACGCTCCAAGTAGAGGGGCGGGAGGTCGACCTGTCCTTCTATATAGAAAGACATGGGCTTGGGGCTTTCCGAGAGCAAAATGGGGAGGTAACCTGGTCCCTCCCTACAAATGGGCAGGAGGTGGGCCGTAGGAATGTGGTCCGTCTGGTATGGAGAGGCAGTGATGCGTGCCCATCCAGGGCAAAGGTGGTGGAGCTTCTCTTCCAGATGAGATTCAGGGCGAATGACATCTTTGCCCTGATCCACCCCTACGGTACCTCTGAATTCGACATCAGCTTTGTGAAGCCAGAGGGACTTGAGCTCTTCTGGTCTAATCACGAGCTGGTGAAGGATGAGCCCATGTGGCGGGATTTCGCTGTAAAGGCGGTATCTCGTCAGAGTTCTGTCAAGAAGGTGACCGTTCTGACACGTAACGAGTCACTTTCTTGTTATGACATCATGACCTGGCTAGGCAGGTTTGGGGAAGTGACGGATGTCCCCAAGAAAAATCTGGATGAGCATGGCATATGGTCTGGGGCCTGGACGTTTTCCGTCCGTCTCCGACGTTCAGGGAACACTGTCACACACATACCATCGGCTGCTTTCTTGGGTCGCGACAGAATCCAAGTCTTTTACCAGGGGCAGCCGAAGCTGTGCCACAGGTGTGGTGATCCCACCCACTTTAGCGCAAATTGTACTAAACTGATTTGTGCATTGTGCGGTGCGGAGGGTCATCTGGCTGCCAGCTGTGGCCGGATTCGCTGTAACCTGTGTGGTGACCTTGGTCACCCGTTTAGCCGGTGTCCCCGCTCATTTTCCAATGCTGTGGCCGCCCGGGATGGGGAGAGCCTTGAAATTGCCTCTCCTGGGGAGGGAACCAGCAAAGGAGAAGGGGCACCAGGGCCAGTGAAGAAGGTGAAAAACAAGAGCCCCTCTAAGCTCAAACGAGAGGAGAAGCGCAGAAGGAGCAGGGACCTGGGAAGTTCCCTGATGCCAGGAGTAGTCAGTGGTCCTGCTCCTGGCGCTGGCTCAGAGAGAACAGCTGAGGCTCTGGGGGATACCGAGTTAGGCGAAGAGATGAGGAGACTTCGTAAGGAAGAAGCCAAGAGGGCCATTTCCTCAAGTTCCTCCCAATATGAAAGTTTGGATGAGGATGGTGGGAAAGGGCAAGATGAAAGACCTAAGTGTGGCAAAAGGAGGCAGGGTCAAGGGAAGTCTGGTGCTTCCTCTAAATCCTCCTCTGGTGTTACAGGCCATGTGTCTAAGGAAGACCCGACTAACCCCCCTCTGATCGTTCTATCCAATAGGTACCAGACCCTTGGAGAAGGGGGTTTGGAGGTGGAGGAGCTTCCAGGGGGCGCCGAGCCTGCTTCTCCAGAGGCAGTTTCCTCGGGAGGTCAGGTGGCCCCAGGGTCTGGAGATGAGGATCCAGGGATGGATTTGTCTACATCCTTAAAAAGGATTAAAGAAAAGTCCAAAGGGTCATCCTCTGATGGGGAGGGGGGTAAGAAGAAAGGGAAAAAGTAAATAAGTAAGGCTGTTTAACTCAATCACCCATGATGGCGGCACTTACCCCATTGACTCTGGCATCCATTAACTGTGCCAGCATTAAGTCGGATACGGCTAGATTTGCAGCCTTTGATTTTCTCGGTCGTATTAACGCCGACATTTTGTTTTTGCAGGAGACCAGGTTGACAGACCAAGCCTTGCTAGTAAAAGCCAAGCGAGAGTGGAGGCATGGGCCTTCACACTGGTCTCTTGCGGCTGAGCCGTATAGTGGGGTGGCGGTCCTTTTTACCGCTCCTGTAGAATGCAGACGGGTTATTGAGTTAGAAATGGGGAGGTGCCTGATCTTGGATGTCCTCATGAAGGGGCAAGAGCTCAGGCTCATTAACATCTATGCCCCACAGACTAAGTGGGACCGTAAAAGCCTTTTTATGAGGATTAAGCCCTTTCTTTTTACGAGTCGGCAAGTGATCTTTGGTGGAGACTTCAACACTATCACGAGGTCTCAGGACAGGAGAGGTGCCAAAGACAAGCTGGCTTATGATAGCATGGCCCTGATTAGTATAGTTAGGGAAGCTCGCCTAGAGGATGCCCACATCCGGACACCCTCGGGCCACGTGGGTTTCACCTATCATCGAGGTAGCTGCAGGTCTAGATTAGACAGGTTTTATTTAAAGGAGGAAGCCGTCTCTTCCGCAGTGTCCGTGGTTGAGGTGGAGTTCTCCGATCACTGTCTAATTTTGTTTTCCCTGAATGTTTCAGAGACCCTCCGGATGGGTAGAGGCTACTGGAGGCTGAATTCGTCCCTCCTGGAAGAAGCAGAGGTAAGACAATCCTTTGAGGATTTTCTTCAGAGTCAGGTACCTCTACTGGGCCTATGTAGTAGTAAGTCAGAGTGGTGGGAGATATTCAAGAAGCGGGTTGCGAGGTTCTTCCGCCAGCTCTCGAGCCTCAGGTCTCTGAATAGGTATCGTGTGTATCAGGGCCTGAGGAGGAAACTCGAGCATCTCGTCTCGACTGGAGGTAGTAGAGAGGAGATCTCCAGAGTGAAAGCCTTGCTCATGAGGTGTCAGTATGATAGGCACACATCTTTAGTTTTTGAGAGGGATTTCGGGAGGTACCGCTCGCCCGACCCCTACAGAAACTGTAAGATGTCAGTGAGTAGTAAGATCGTGACTGGACTGGTTGATAGTACGGGATCTCTGAACCGGTCCAGATCAGGGATCCTGGAGGTCGTCAGATCCTTTTACTCACACCTCTTGGGGAGGAAGGATCTAGATCGAGATGTGATGTCGGGTTTCCTGGCTGAGACCGTTCCTGAGCCAGGGGTAGACTCCTCTCTTGATGTTTTGGCAGAAGAGATCAGGGAAGAGGAAGTTAGACTGGCGATTGAAGGGCTTGCCCTGAAGAAGTCGCCAGGTCCAGATGGCTTAACATCTGAGTGGTATAAGACCTTCAGGGACCTCTTGGTTCCCCTCTTGACCGAGGTCTTCAATGAGTGTCTTTCCTCGGGCACTCTGCCAAGGTCAATGAGGAGGTCAGCCCTGATTCTTCTGTCAAAGGGTAAAGATTCGAGCCGTATTGAGAATTGGAGGCCCATAGCTCTTCTCAATGCGGACAGGAAGATTCTGGCCAAGATACTGTTTAATCGGTTGGTGAAGTTTGCACCCCGGCTCCTTTCGGAGGCTCAGCACTACTCTGTTCCAGGCCGAAGCACCTTAAGTGCTGTCCTTAGTGTCAGGGAGGCAGTGGAGCGGAGTAGTGCGGGTCTTTGGAAGGGGTACTTGCTGTCCTTGGATCAGGCCAAAGCATTTGATCGGGTGAACCACGAGTACCTCTGGTCTGTCCTTCTGAGATATGGCCTACCAGCTACTTTTGTCAATTGGCTTAAGACCTTGTATGCAGGGGCAGAGGGTTTCCCGCTGGTGAACGGTTGGTCTGGCCGCTCTTTTGAGGTTGGGTCTGGTGTTCGCCAGGGCTGTCCTTTGAGCCCACTGTTGTATGTGTTCGCGATCGACCCTTTCCTTAGGAGGGTTGGTTGTGGACCGTTGGCAGGGGTCGGGATGAGCCTGGAGGAACCAGAAGCCACCCTGAGAGTGGTGGCGTACGCTGATGATGTCACTGTTTTTGTATCCTCGAGAGGGGAGGCAGATATGGTGATGTCTGAAGTGGAGCGCTACTCGGAGGCATCCGGGTCCAAGATCAACCGGGACAAGTGTGAGAGTCTCTGGCTGGGAGGGGGAGATCCCAGGTTTGATCTCCCGGACACCCTTCCAGAGCCCCAAGAGTCAGCAAAAGTATTGGGCATCACATTTGGCCAGGGTGATTACCCCACTAAAAACTGGGATGGTAGGCTCCAGGATGCCACACGGAGGGTGGACCAGTGGAAGGGTTGGTCTTTGACCCTCAGGGAAAGGGTACACCTGATCAAATCGTACCTGCTCCCTTTGTTCATCTACCTGGGCAGTGTATGTATCTTGCCAGAGGCTTCCTATACTAGGATCTACAGCCTGTTCTTCCAGCTGTTATGGGGGAATAGGCTGAACCTGGTCAAGAGAGAGGTTACGTACCGCACAAGGAGACTTGGGGGTTTGTCTATGGTGAACCCTGTGGTGTTCTTAGTGAACACCTTCTTGAAAGCTAACATCGCAAACCTCTGGAAGGAGAGGGCTCCTCCGTGGGTACTCTCCTGCAGGGAATGGTTTCGGCCTTTCTTCCAGGAATGGGAGACAGGAGGGCGAGTGAAGGACCTTCGTACACCCCATGGATATCTCCCGGCTTACGCTACCCCGACTCTGAAGATGATACGTCGGTGGGGTCTGGGAATGTGGGAGATCAGGACTCAGTCGAGGAAATTCCTTGACCAAAGGGTTCTGTTGACCCATTTCCAGAAGCCCCTGGCGCTCAGGGATTGCCCAGGTCAGGATCTGAGGGTTGGGTTAAGTCTATTGAACTCAAAGAGGATCCCCCAGAAGTTTTGGGACTTGGCCTGGCGCTGCTTCCAGGGGAAGCTATATGTGAGGGACAATTTGAAGTGCAGGAGCTCCGATGATCGGGGGTGTCCCCGAGAGGAGTGTGGAAATACGCTGGAAAGCATGGATCATTTCCTGCTTCATTGTCCCTTCAATATAGGGGTTTACACCAGGGTGGGCGCCTCCATAGGTTGGAGTCGGTTAGTCAGTCTCACCTATCCGGAGTGGGCTTATGGGACATTCAGGAACCTGGGTGGCCGAGATCGCTGCACGTTATTTCTAGTCAGCTTAGTGGTTAGGTACCACACATGGAACGCACGGTGTCTAGTATCTACACAGCGTAGAGTCCTCTCCGAGGTGGAGGTCTGTAGGAACATCACTGGTGACCTTGGGAAGATCAGGTCTTTGGAGTATGGCAGGCTGGGTACAAGTAGGGCTTCTCTCCTGTGGAGGGGTTTTTCTTTTGCTGTGCCCTAGGTACTGAGCCCACTGGGTTAGGGACCATAATTCTGGTTAGGGAGAGAGCAGGTAGGGACAGAGGTAGGGAGAGTGTGAGGGTTAGATTAATATTTAAGGATAGTAGTAGGGAGAGGGTAGGGTGAATAGTCAGGGATAGGTTATAAATTATTATGGTACCCGGTCTGCCATCCTCCGACCCTGGTGGGGGGCTATGCATGACACGTTAGCTTTTTGTTTTCTAACAATTAATAAACAGTAAAGGGCTTACAGGCTACCGAACTTGAGCCTTGCTGTTATGTCATAATGTGTTTGTGTTATGGGATATTGTTATGGTGTATACTTCATATTGTATAAGTTCTGGGGTATAGGATAGGTTGGGTGGGGTGATGGGGGGGGGGGGGTTCCCTGGATGGGTATTGGGGTTCTGGCATGGGTCACTGAGGGACAAAAACTGAACTCATGGACCCAGACTCATGTCCAGATTTGGGGTGTGGGAAATGGGGCTTATAGTTAGTGTAGTAGATAGGTTTAAGTGTGATATGGTTGCTGTAATTTATTGATTTGCATTATTATTATTATGATTTGCATTTGCATTATTATTATTATGATTTGCATTATTATATGAGTTGCGTTATCAGTATTTGTGTCTTATAAGGCAGCCGGACCTCGTATTCTTGGGATACTTTCATAACTGTTAAAGTTGTATAGTGTATGTGTGTGTGTGTTGTTGGATGGGAGTTATGTATCTGGAAGTGGGGGGCTTGGTGGGTGACTTATGCTGGGGTGTATGTGTGTGAGTGGGGGGGGGCTTTGTGTGTTGGGTTTGCAGGGTATGGTGTGTGTGTGTGTGTGTGCGCATTATAAAAAAAAAAAAAAAAAAAATTTTGGTTTTGGTCTAGACAGAGTGTCTTTACTATATTATTTCTGTGTGCTGTGAGGTGTGAGTGTGGGGTAGGTAGTAGCGGTGGTGGGGTAGTAATAGTAGTAGTAAGGGTAAGTTGGGGGGGGGTAGTGTTTTATTATGAAGCTGGACTGGCCGGGTGAGGCAGGTGTGAGGGATGTTTCCCTTATAGAAAATATGATTATTATTTCAGAATTTATTAATTTGTTGTTTTTGTTATAAGCAGAAAAGCTTTGTATTTGTTTTTGTTCTGGCCGATGGAGCCGCGGTTATGTTTATGTAGTTATACTTGTTAAGTTTTATATTTTTCTAATAAAAAGAATTACAGGATGTGATTTATAGTCTCTTTATTCTCTTCGTTATCTCCCTGTTCTTCTTTCTTCGCTTTCATCTCCTTTATATGATTTGTGGATTTTTGTTACTTATTTGTATCCACGCAGCGTTAGACGTGGTGTTCCCCTGTACTGTTTGGCGCGGGGATCCACAGAATGAGCTGGTGTTACATGTATACGGCGCTGTCAGCCACATTGGCGCAGTCATTAGGTTCCGCTCCTCGTATACAATGTATCTTGTTTTCTTTGTGTTTGGTATATATATAGGGCCCCTCCCCCATACGCTTATTCTCTCGTGTATCTATAATCTCGAGGTGTTCGCATTTCTTACGTATTTTTTTCACGCGGTTGCTCAGCTTTGCGGTTTGTTATTTATAGAGGTGTGATATACACAGCAGATGGGGATCGGCGTGCACGGTGGCGTGGGAGCATGTGACCTCATTGTATCCATCTCTATGTTACAGAGGAGCTCAAGGAGAAATTGGCGCAGTACGTGGACGAGGTGAATACGCACAAGCCAGGATTCATAAAGGTGGTCCGTCACAGCAAGCAGGAGGGGCTGATCCGCTCCAGGGTCAGCGGATGGAGAGCGGCCACAGCCCCAGTGGTGGCGCTATTCGATGCTCACGTGGAGTTCAGTGTGGGCTGGTGAGTGTGTATATGTGATGTCATAAGAGGAGGATGACATGTTGTAGCGCCACCTTTGTTAACAGGTCATGTGTGGTACTGCAGCTCAGCTGGCCAGAGCTACATACAGTATTAGACGTGGCCCATAGAAAGTCGCCTCGTTATCAATAGCAGATCCGCAGGGTTCGGCTCCCCACTGCTCTGCTGTTGAAAGGGGCCACACCGCTTATCTGAGCACTCCGGGTTCTGAAGTGGATACATGGGCTCAGTACCTGTGATCTCTGGACAGTTAGTAGCGGCAACATAGTCTGCGGCGATGCGAGCTGAGGCTTTCCGTTTTTTGAGGCTGGATACCCCGTTAAGAAAGGAATGCCTCTTTAATTCAGGGAAGATGAAGTTTCCTCTTTGCAGTGTACAGTGAGGAGTCTTACATCTTCTATCAGAGTCCCATCCGGAGCTGAAGTCACACTTCTGCTGATTCCCTGTTAGCTCTTGGGCTCCAGCCTTGCTGATGATGTGGTGTTGAGTTGCTCAGATCCTGATCCTCCTCTTTTGTTCTCCCTCTATTCCGCTATCCTTTTCTCTTCTCCCCCTATTCCGCTATCCCTTTCTCTTCTCCCCCTATTCCGCTATCCCTTTCTCTTCTCCCCCTATTCCGCTGTCCTTTTCTCTTCTCCCCCATTCTTCTATCCTTTTCTCTTCTCCCCCTATTCCGCTATCCCTTTCTCTTCTCCCCCTATTCCGCTATCCTTTTCTCTTCTCCCCCTATTCCGCTATCCTTTTCTCTTCTCCCCCTATTCTTCTATCCTTTTCTCTTCTCCCCCTATTCCGCTATCCTTTTCTCTTCTCCCCCTATTCCGCTATCCTTTTCTCTTCTCCCCCTATTCTTCTATCCTTTTCTCTTCTCCCCCTATTCCGCTATCCTTTTCTCTTCTCCCCCTATTCCACTATCCTTTTCTCTTTTCTTCCTCTTCTGTTCTCCTCTCCTTATGACTCCGCCTCTTCTGACTCCTCTTTTTCTATTCTGTGTTCCTCGTCTTTTATTTTGTGTTCCTCCTCTTCTGTTCTCCTTCTCCTTTTCTCTATTCCTTCGCCTCTTCTGTACTCCCTCTCCTCCTCCTCCTCTTCTGTACTTCTCCTCCTCTTCAGTTCTCCTTCTCCCTGTTTCTGCACCTCCTCTTCGCCCCTCCCCCTCCTCGTTGGTTCTCCTGCTTCTCCTCCTTGTTAATGCTCCTCCTCCTTTGTCCCTCCTCCTCCTCTTTTGTGCTTCTCCTCCCCCTCCTCTTGGGTGCCTCTCCTCACTCTCACTCTCTTTGGTGCTCCTCCTCTTCTTAGTTTCTCCCCCTTTTCGTTTCTCCCCCATCTCTCCCTTTCTCCCCCTTCTCTTCCTTTCTCCTCATTCTCTCTCCCTTTCTCCTCCTCTTCCTTTCTCCTCCTTCTCTTCCTTTCTCCCCCTTCTCTTCCTTTCTCCTCCTTCTCTTCCTTTCTCCCCCATCTCTCCCTTTCTCCTCCTTCTCTTCCTTTCTCCCCCTTCTCTTCCTTTCTCCTCCTTTTCGTTTCTCCCCCATCTCTCCCTTTCTCCCCCTTCTCTTCCTTTCTTCTCCTTCTCTACCTTTCTCCTCCTTCTCTTCCTTTCTCCTCCTTCTCTTCCTTTCTCCTCCTTCTCTTCCTTTCTCCTCCTTCCCTTCCTTTCTCCTCCTTCTCTTCCTTTCTCCTCCTTCTCTCCCTTTCTCCTCCTTCTCTTCCTTTCTCCCCCTTTCTCCCCCTTCTCTCCCTTTCTCCTCCTTCTCTCCCTTTCTCCTCCTTCTCTCCCTTTCTCCCCCTTCTCTCCCTTTCTCCTCCTTCTCTCCCTTTCTCCTCCTTCTCTCCCTTTCTCCCCCTTCTCTTCCTTTCTCCTTCTCTACCTTTCTTCTCCTTCTCTACCTTTCTCCTCCTTCTCTTCCTTTCTCCTCCTTCTCTTCCTTTCTCCTCCTTCTCTCCCTTTCTCCCCCTTCTCTTCCTTTCTCCTCCTTCTCTCCCTTTCTCCTCCTTCTCTCCCTTTCTCCTCCTTCTCTCCCTTTCTCCTCCTTCTCTTCCTTTCTCCCCCTTCTCTTCCTTTCTCCCCCTTCTCTCCCTTTTTCCTCCTTCTCTCCCTTTCTCCTCCTTCTCTCCCTTTCTCCTCCTTCTCTTCCTTTCTCCCCCTTCTCTTCCTTTCTCCCCCTTCTCTTCCTTTCTCCCCCTTCTCTCCCTTTCTCCTCCTTCTCTTCCTTTCTCCTCCTTCTCTTCCTTTCTCCTCCTTCTCTTCCTTTCTCCTCCTTCTCTTCCTTTCTCCCCCTTCTCTCCCTTTCTCCTCCTTCTCTCCCTTTCTCCTCCTTCTCTCCCTTTCTCCTCCATCTCTCCCTTTCTCCCCCATCTCTACCTTTCTCCCCCTTCTCTCCCTTTCTCCCCCTTCTCTTCCTTTCTCCTCCTCCTCTCCCTTTCTCCACCTTCTCTCCCTTTCTCCCCCTTCTCTCCCTTTCTCCCCCTTCTCTCCCTTTCTCCCCCTTCTCTCCCTTTCTCCCCCTTCTCTCCCTTTCTCCCCCTCCTCTCCCTTTCTCCTCCTCCTCTCCCTTTCTCCTCCTCCTCTCCCTTTCTCCTCCTCCTCTCCCTTTCTCCTCCTCCTCTCCCTTTCTCCTCCTCCTCTCCCTTTCTCCTCCTCCTCTCCCTTTCTCCTCCTCCTCTCCCTTTCTCCTCCTCCTCTCCCTTTCTCCTCCTCCTCTCCCTTTCTCCTCCTCCTCTCCCTTTCTCCTCCTCCTCTCCCTTTCTCCTCCTCCTCTCCCTTTCTCCTCCTCCTCTCCCTTTCTCCTCCTCCTCTCCCTTTCTCCTCTTCCTTGGTTTTCCTTCTCCTCTTCTGACTTTTTCTTTTGTTCCTCCAGGGCGGAGCCGGTGCTGAGCCGGATCCAGGAGAACCGCAAGGTCATCATCTCTCCGTCTTTCGACAACATCAAATACGATAACTTTGAAATTGAGGAATATCCTCTGTCCGCTCAGGGATTTGACTGGGAATTGTGGTGTCGATATCTGAACCCTCCAAAATCCTGGTGGAAGATGGAGAACGCCACCGCCCCCATCAGGTATCACATGTCCTCTCCCCGTAACCTCTTATGCTCCAGTCACTGAGATCAGAGGCAGAGTTTGGCTGCTTTCTTCGCTCTCAGGACCATCTTCTCCTTATTTAGTGTCTGATTTGCAGCATTGCATTGTGGGAAATGTTGGGTTCTGTGATCACTGCTAATCGGTAGGGGGTGGGAAAAACACCCACAATGCAATGCAACAGAGTGTGGAGTAGTCAGCATGGTTCAAAGCACAATGACTACACGGGGGAGCCAGGTCCTTCTATAGAGATATACAACACCATGCCGATTCCCGCTCTGAAGTCTCCATTGTTCTGTTTGCTCTAGAAGCCCCGCACTGATTGGCTGTTTCATCGTAGACAGACTGTACTTTGAAGAGATTGGTCTCCTGGATGAAGGGATGGAAGTGTACGGAGGAGAGAACGTGGAGCTGGGAGTGCGGGTAAGGAACATGGCCACCCTCATTGTAACAACTCTTGACACCAATCATTGTCGGCCATATTGGCTGCGTTCTCTGTCACATGGGGCTCAATATTCTGGTGTAAGTTATCATTGTTTCCTTAGACTTTGCAGCAACTGCCTGACACTGAGAACTAAAGTCATTCACTGTCCACTAATAATAATTTTATTCATAATAATTTTTATTCATAAAGCGCCAACAGAATCCGCAGCATTTTAATTCCCCCCATCTACTACATCTTGCCTAGACCATCATGTATCCATCTACTTCCTTGTGCCAAGACCGTGATGTATTCATCTACTACCTTGTGCCCAGACCGTCAGATATTAATTTTCTACCTTGTGCCTAGACCGTTATGTATCCATGTACTACCTTGTGCCTAGACCGTCATGTATAATTCTACTACCTCGTGCCTAGACTGTCATGTATCCATCTACTTCCTCGTGCCTAGAATATCATATATTATTCTGCTACCTTGTGCGTAGACCATCATGTATCCATCTACTTCCTTGTGCCTAGACTGTCATGTATCCATCTTCTTCTTTGTACCTAGACCATCATGTATCCATGTACTACCTTGTGCCTAGACCGTCATGTATTTATGTACTACCTTGTGTCTAGACTGTCATGTATCCATGTACTACCTTGTGCCTAGACAATCATGTATAATTCTACTACCTCGTGCCTAGACTGTCATGTATCGATCTTCTTCTTCGTGCCTAGAGCGTCATGTATTTATGTACTACCTTTTTAGACTGTCATGTATCCATGTACTACCTTGTGCCTAGGCCATCATGTATAATTGTACTACCTCGTGCCTAGACCGTCATGTATCCATCTTCTTCTTTGTGCCTAGAGCGTTATGTATCCATCTACTACCTTGTACCTAGACCGTCATGTATCCATGTACTACCTTTTGCCTAGACTGTTATGTATCCATGTACCACCTTGTGCCTAGACCATCATGTATAATTCTACTACCTTGTGCTTAGACCGTCATGTATCCATCTACTACCTTGTACCTAGACCGTCATGTATCCATGTACTACCTTGTGCCTAGACCATCATGTATAATACTACTACCTCGTGCCTAGACCGTCATATATCCATCTACTTCCACGTGCCTAGACCGTCATGTAAGCACATGGTCCCTGGTTGATCAATCTCTAATGCACGACCCAGGGAGCCATGTTGGTGCTGTGCATAACTTTCACAGAGATTTCTGCTATCTGCATTTGCTATAAACACGTTAGTATGTCACGCGTTTCGAGCGCCATAATTTCCCTTCCTTACATAAGCCGGGATACGTTCCGACTTGTCAGCGGCGATCACCAGGAAGCATTAGCGTTAAACACACAGTATGGTTAAACAATCCCCATTGTCCTCCTGGGAGTTGTAAGAGAAGATTAAAATCCAGCGGTTACCGGAGCCGCCGCGGATTCGTAACGTTCTCAGCAGCTGTCATCTCTTAGCCGCACATATGCTGTGGTTCGGAGACTCGGCCGGCCTTTGCCGGTCACATGGCAGCGATGGCGCGCGCGTCAGGATTACGGATGGTAGCACCTGCTCAGCCCCCGCCCGGCACGCTGATTTACTGCTAGTTAACATGGCTCCTCACATTAGATCGCACAACAGCTTTCTGGTGGAGTTGATTAAATATTCGGTGCGCACAGCGAGCGCTCCGCGCCGGGACACAACACTCGTCTTGTGTTGGACCATCTGTTACCTTACAACATTTAAATTATTCACAAATCTGAACATGACACAAAGTAACAGAAAAAAAAAAAAGTTTCTTCCTTTTAATGTATTTCAAGAGCTGTGAACATAAAGCGTTCCGGTGGCGGGGAGGACAATAAAAGCTGCTCCATCTGTTTCCTACCAGGGTCCTAAATCTACTTTCCTATCATTGTAGCTCAGGTTAAGTGGATTTCTATTGAAACCTAAGTAAAAGATGTTAGCTACTTCCTGCAGGTGGAGTTATTGCAGTGATTCATGTAGAGATGACAATGACTGCTGCTCCACCTGTTACCAATCCTGGGTCCGAACATCTCCTGCAGTTATAGAGGCACGGTGACATTCATTTCTATTAAAGAAGTTAGCTACTTCCTCCTCCTTGGTGTCATTGTTTATCCCCCTTGTAGTGATTCGATCAGGGAGGACAATGAATGCTGCTCCACCTGTTACCAATCCTGGGTCCTAATATCTCCTGCAGTTATAGAGGCATGGTGACATTGATTTCTATTGCAGAAGTTAGCTACTTCCTCCTAGGTGTCATTGTTCACCTCCCTTGTAGTGATTCATGTAGAGACAATGAACGCTGCTCCAGCTGTTACCAATCCTGGGTCCTAACTTTCTGTTTCCACATTCATTGAAATCCAACTAGGCGCAGAAGTTAGCTACTTCCTCCCTCATGATTGGGCAATTTTTTTTTTTTGCTTCTTGAAGTGATTGTTTCAGGAGGACAATAAAACCTGCCCCATCAGTTACCAGTCCTGGGTCCTAAAGTTCTCTTACAGCAATTATAGTGCAGCCTGCATTGATTTCTATTGTAGACCAAGTAGACGAAGAAGTTAGCTACTTCCTCCCTCCCCCGAGTGACTATATCTGTAGGACACTAAAAGCTGCTCCATCAGTTACCAGTCCTGGGTCCTGATGTTCTTTTCCAGCAATTACAGTTCAGGTTACATTGATTTCTATTGTAAACAATGTAGAAGAAGTTAGCTACTTCCTCCTCCACTGACATCACCATCATACCCGTAGGCAGTCCTGGGTCCTAACCTCCTTCTTCTGCACTTGTAGTCTATATTACATTGATTTCTATTAAAAGCTAAGTAGGGGAAGAAGTTAGCTACTTCCTCCCTGACACATGTCCGCAAGATTCTTTATTTTTCCTCGCGTCTATTCCAGCTGCTCCATCGGTTCTTCGTTCCTCGGTCTCTGCGTTCTTTTGCGGAAGTTATCTCTCAGGTTAGGATGACTTTTATTTAACCATAGGTAGAAGAAGAAGTTAGCTACTTCCTCCCTCACAAGGATCACTGGGAGGGAATTAAAGGGGTAATCCAGCGCTACAAAAACTTGGCCACTACTGTTGTCTCCAGTTCAGGTGTGGCTTGCAAATAAGCTCCATTTACTTCAATGGAACTGAGTTTCAAAACCCCACCCAATCTGGAGACAACAGTAGGGGGAAAGTGGCCATGTTTTTGTAGCGCTGGATAACCCCTTTAAAACCTGCTCCATCTCTTATCAGTCCTGGATCCAACATGGCAGATTCCAATAGAAATAAACCTAATCTGGGCTGTACCTAAGCAGGAGAAGTTAGCTACTTCCTCTGTCATTGAGGTCAACATTGCCCCTTTAAGCAGGCTCCTTCCTCCTTGTAGTCATTGCTTCTATGGATGTGATTTGGGCTGTAGTGTATTATGAAGGTCACAGTATCAGACGTTACCCTCCCGCAGCCTCCGATGCTTGCCGCGCGGCGCCTCCTGAAGGTCAGTCAGGATAGACATCCATGTACTTGGCCGGAGGACTCGACTATCAATCATGGTTTTGGCTTTGCCGGCGGTGAACGGATTGCAGATGGGTTTAGAAACGTTGTGTCCAAGTGTGTAATGGCCCCCGACACGAGTCACCGAGACTCCATCAGCACCGAGCGACCTCAGATTAATCAGGACTCGCTCAGAGGAAGTGGGTATTACTTAAAACATATGAGCTTTCTTCCAGAAACAGCGCCACTTTTCTGTTCGGGTTGTGTGAGGTATTGCAGCTCAGTCCTATTGAAGTGAATGAAGCAGAGTTGTAATACCGCACGCAACCTGAGCACAAGGATGGCGCTGTTTTTGGAAGAGAGCACATTTTGCATTATATTCAGGAACCAGGAAGATTAGGATGAGCAGGATTTATCAGTCATGTGACCAGACTGGTTGCTGGAGTTATTCACACTCCACTCCCTGCGCCATTCTCCCCTCCCCCCCTCCCCTCTGCTCATTACCCTATTGTGCCCTCCCTCCCCCCGCTCCCTGCCCCATTGTGCCTCCTTTCCCTGCCCCATTGTGCCCCCCCTCCCCCATTGTGCCCCCCCTCCCCTTTGCTCATTGCCCCATTGTGCCCCCCTCCCCTTCCTGCCCCATTGTGCCCCCTCCCCTTCCTGTGCCATTGTGCCCCCTCCCCTTCCTGTGCCATTGTGCCCCCTCCCCGTGCCATTGTGCCCCCTACCCTCCCTGCACCATTGCGCCCCCCCCCCCCCCTCGCTCTGGATTGGTACCAGCCGGCTGCAGCGGCATCCTTGTACCCTCCAGGCGGCCCCCGGGGATGTGTGCCAGGAGTCAGGAAGCTGGCACATTCTGCTGGAGACATAATTACTGTACAACATGAATTACGCTCCTGGCGCCCGGCGCATATGATGTCGCGTCCCTTGTACATCGGCGGTAACAGCCGCCAGTCCTGATGTCTGACACGTGTCGCCATCACCGCGCTCTATTATTTCCTACTGTAATGTAAAGTGTTCATGTAATGGGGAACGGCTGGGCAGGAGGATCGGAAAGATGGCGCTCAGCACCGCGTCCTGTACATGGCAGCAGTGACCGCTCCGGCATGGATGGCGGCTGTTCCTGCGCTATGTGTATGGCGGCTGTGACCGCTCCGGCGTGGATGGCGGCTGTTCCTACGCTTCGTGGATGGCGGCTGTTCCTGCGCTATGTGTATGGCGGCTGTGACCGCTCCAACGTGGATGGCGGCTGTTCCTACGCTTCGTGGATGGCGGTTGTGACCGCTCGGTGTGGATGGCGGCGGTTCCTGCGCTATGTGGATGGCGGCTGTTCCTGCGCTATGTGGATGGCGGCTGTGACCGCTCCGGCGTGGATGGCGGCTGTTCCTACGCTTCGTGGATGGCGGTTGTGACCGCTCGGTGTGGATGGCGGCTGTTCCTGCGCTATGTGGATGGCGGCTGTGATCGCTCCGGCGTGAATGGCGGCTGTTCCTACGCTACGCGGATGGCGGCTGTGACCGCTCAGTGTGGATGGCGGCTGTTCCTACGCTACGTGGATGGCGGCTGTGACCTCTCAGTGTAGATGGCGGCTAAAAAATGTGCTAGATGAGGCTTAGATACACAGCTCTTTAGACAGTATCACACGTCGTAGACTTAGATACATGAATCATCAGACAGTACGATACTTTAGAAGCTTGGATACACAGCTCATCTGACAGTATCACACGTCAGAGGGTTAGATACATACCTTAACAAGCAGTATCACATATTATAGCGCCAGATAGATCACCTCAGCAGGCAGTATCACAGAGGATCGGATTAGATACACGGCACAGCAGTATCACAGAGGATAGGATTAGATACACGGCACAGCAGTATCACAGAGGATAGGATTAGATACATGGCAGTGGCACAGCAGTATCACAGAGGATAGGATTAGATACACGGCACAGCTGTACACACCGTGTGATACTGTCTGCTGGGATGGTGTATCTGAACCAAATGTGTGATAGTGTATTGAACTGTGTATCTAATCCTGGTTGTGTGATAATGTCTGCTGTACCTGAATGTATCACATATGATAGAACTCAGCAGGCAGTCTCGTGAACGTATGGATGTAGATACACCGATCCAGCAGACAGGATTAGATAACCAGCCCAGTACACTGTATCACACAATAGGATTAGATACAATGACAAGGCTGAGGGTATCACATGTGATGGCATTAGACCACGTCAGACAGTAGTATCAAAGAGGAAAGCTTAGATACACTGCTGAGAGTGCACAATAGTTCTTTGCTATCTGCCCCCTATCTGTACTCATTAGAGTGTCAGCTCCTGTGGCGAGAGTGGCTCAGTATTTGGCAGCTCCCTGCAGCTACATCCTCCTTCACATTATACTCTGCCCGATCCCCGTGTTATCCATGAACATGGCAGCCGGCCCACCGCGCAGATGGCTCCCGGCGTGTTCTGGAACAGGAGACCCTCGTACTGGAGACCGAGGGCTGCGAGACAGATTGTACCGTATACAGAGAGAGGGACCCCGGAGGGCAGGAGCAGCACCTGACAGCGCCCCCCAGTGCAGCTCAGTGGTATAACAGGATCAGTCATGTACACAGTGACCCCAGCAGCAGAATAGTGAGTGCAGCTCTGGGGTATAATACAGGATGGAACTCAGGATCAGTAATATATGTACACAGTGACCCCAGCAGCAGAATAGCGAGTGCAGCTCTGGAGTATAATACAGGATCAGTAATGTAATGTATGTACACAGTGACCCCACCAGCAGAATAGTGAGTGCAGCTCTGGATTAGTACAGTAGCATTATGAGAGATGTCATGAGGAGGAGTTCCCCTTTAAGTCTTACCCCGGTATTACAGGAGCGTCACACAGATCTTCATGTTCTTGCAGAAAATCCCCATGTATCTGTTCTGATTCGTGTTATTTGCGGCTCCGGACACAATGGCGGATGCCAAGCTGTGTGCCGCCCCCTCGCCAGCGCCGGGCTGGAGCATAAATAATTGACGTAACAGATGGTAATGAAGGTGTAATTTGTTTTCTTTGTATTGTAATGTGGATCCGGCCGCCCGGGTGACTGAATTAAATAGGATTTTCATCTCTGCCAGTGATCAATATTGTCATTAAATGGCGGGATAAGTCGGGTCTGCTGCGCCGGGGTGACCGCACACGCCCGCTATCTGTTATTTAAACGCTTTGCCAGACGCGGCCGCACAGCGAGGATCCAGCTGAGACAAAGATGAATTGTCTGCCCGCGATGTCATCATTTCTACAAACACATTGTTCCATCTCTCCTGACAGACTGTGCTCATGTTATAGCGGCATCCATTGTGCCCTCCTGTTATTAATGCAGAGTACATAGTGGAAACAGTCAACAAGCAGACTTTATATATCTATATAAGTTATACAGAGCTGTAATTTACTTCTATTAAAAAAAGTCTCCAGTCTTCCACTACTTATCAGCTGCTGTATGTCCTGCAGGAAGTGTTGTATTCTCTCCAGTCTGACACAGTGCTCTCTGCTGCCACCTCTGTCCATGTCAGGAACTGTCCAGAGCAGAAGAGGTTTTCTATGGGGATTTGCTGCTGCTCTGGACAGTTCCTGACATGGACTGAAGTGGCAGCAGAGAGCACTTTGTCACACTGGAGAGAATACACCAATTCCTGCAGAACATACAGCAGCTGGTAAGTACGGGAAATTATTAAATAGAAGTAAATTACAAACCTATATAACTTTCTGACACCAGTTAATTTTGATTTTTTTTCCACCGTAGTACCCCTTTAAATGTTGAATGGTTTGATGTGGAAATAGTCAGCAAGCTGCCTATGGGTTATTTCCATCGAACTCACATCAGTCACATAATTGATGCTAATCAATACCAGCAATAGTTACTATGAGCAGGAAGTAAACTCTATTGATACCTGGAAACCATCAGCAAGTAGCTTTTTTTTCCCCCTCCTGTATTTGCCAGGTGTGGCAGTGTGGGGGCAGCGTGGAGGTCCTGCCCTGCTCCAGGATCGCCCATATAGAGAGGGCGCACAAGCCCTACACGGAGGATCTGACGGCCCACGTGCGGAGGAACGCTCTGCGGGTGGCCGAAGTCTGGATGGACGAGTTCAAGAGTCACGTGTACATGGCGTGGAACATACCGCAAGAGGTACCGTACCCCAGAGTCTTTGTCCTTAAAGGGGTCACTAAGGATAAGAAAAAACACAGCTACTTTCTTGCAAAAACAGCGCCACCCCTCTCCTCAGATTGTGTGTGGTATTACAATTCATCGCCATTCACTTCAATGGAACTAAGCTGCAATACCGCACACGACCTAAGGACAGGAGTGGCGCTGTTTCTGGAACAGAGCGACCATGTTATTCTAAGCCTGGATAACCCCCTTTAAGGAGTTTTTATTTCCTTGGCGCCCACCTGTGTGTAGGCGATCCATGAGGGATGTCCGTGTAATGAGGACATTAGCATATCGCATCTCTGTTTACATCTATCCGAGGACTGCGCGGAGATAACCGGCGCCATACATCACCGCAGCGATGGCGTCCCGTCCCCCGGGGTACTTCATCTCTGTCCTCCTGATCTTTAAGGAGACGGCGTTATTTGTTAATGTGAGATTTTCTTAAAGGGGAGTAAACTAGTTAATAAAAGGTGCTGACAGTGTTCGGCCATTATTTATGACCTGCAACTGCGGCAGAATACCCAGAATGCAGTGCAGGGTGAGTCGGGCCCGAGATGGTGCTGCTGCAGGAAATATAGCGTTGTATATAGTAACAATGTATTACTGTGTCCGTACTGTATATAGCAGGGATGGGGAACCTGACTCTCTGGCTGATGCAAAACTACAATTCCCATCATGCCTGGACAGCCGTTGGCTGTCCAGGCATGATGGGAGTTGTAGTTTTGCAACAACTGAAGGGCCAGTGGTTCCCCATCCCTGGTATATAGTAACTTTGTATACAGTAACTATCAGTTCCCAATCATTCCGGTTATCATGGTCACATCATGGCGGCCGCAGGGCGAAGGGCTGACGCACTCTCTTCTCTCTCCCGCAGGACCCCGGCATTGACATAGGTGACATCTCTGAGCGGAAAGCCCTGAGGAAGCGGCTGCAGTGTAAGACCTTTCGGTGGTATCTCGTCACAGTGTATCCAGAAATGAGAACCTACTCTGACAACATCGCCTACGGCGTGGTGAGTGGCGTCCGACTCCGCCGCCCCCCCCCCCCCCTCCATCCCGTGCTGACAGCAGCAGGACCCAAGCTCATCTGTCTTCTCTGTATTTAGAAGATTTTGTTCTGGAGGATTTAAAGGGCCGGTGTCTATACTGTGTATAGTGCATTTTGCCCTGTCCACTAGGTGGCAGCGTTCAGAGTGCTGTGTGATGGGGTAACATCCACTGACGTAGAGGGGGACATCACTGACCTGCGACGCTGAGGGTTTCACCTCTGCATTGACATTGCAGCCACTCAGAATCAGAGATCCCCCTTAACAATGGCGCTGGTCACATGACCGTACATTCCAGCCACCTAGGTAGTGAAGTCTGGACGCCAGGCATGCAGGCCGATCCTAATGTCACAAGCAGAAGGTTTATGCCTAATCCGCCCCCAGCCGGCAGGCACTTTAATCCTCTGCGCTGCTGCTCTCAGCCCGCTCTGCAATATTATAAAGTCGCGTGAACTTTGTGCAACCCGGCATTTGGGATTAATACGGACCGGGAATCGGGATTAATATGGATATGGCAGAGAGCAGATTTACCGTGTGAGCAATCACAGCGGCCATGGGGGGTTCCAATATCTGAATGATATGACTGGACCCCGGCTTCTACCAAACTTGGTGGTTAAAGGGGTTGTTTGTCCTCAGGGTTTCCATTGAAGTGAATGTGGCTGAGCTGTAATACCACACACAACCTGAGGACAGGAGTGGCGCTGTTACTGCAGAAAAGCGGCCATGTTTTTTCTAACCCCTTTAATTTCCGTCCCTCCCTGGCCGTGTGGATACAGCGCTCGCCCGCCGTCACTGGACAAGGTCATTCCAGCCGGGTCCCAGGCGGTAAATCTTCCGTCTCTGTGCCCGCCGTGCCACAATCATGTTTCCCATTAAAGTGGCGATGAGTTTGTTAATCAGATGGGACAATAAATATCTTTTCTTTGCTTGAAGGAGCAGATCCAATTTCTCAGTCCACTTTGTATTTGATTAATATGTCATTTTATCCCGATGTGTAAGACTGTGATGGCGGCAGCGACGGACCCTGGAAGCGGCGTGTGTACGTGACCCTGGTGTTGATGTGCGGCCCCTGTACCATATATATATATATATATATATATATATATATATATATATATATATATATATATAAAATGTGCACTCATTCCTCCGCATCTGGCACTTTATTACACGTTTATAGTGCAGTTTCAAGGAAAAATGGCGGCTATGATGGCACAGGATAATGTCTATTTCATTAGGCTACGTCTAGCTGGCGCTGTTGGCGTTACCGATCCAGAACCGCCACCATTTTCTGCTGCTAGGGGGAAATGTATAGAGCAAATATTTCCTATATCCATTTGTCCCATTAACACCAATAGAGGAAAATTGCATGTAACACGCACAGCGACAAGAAGAAATATAACCCCTCCCAGCACCAGAATGTATATGAAGCAATAGGCATCCACCAGGGATCAGGTTTTTATAAATATCAGTGTTTTTCTGCTCTGTTTTGGTCATTGTCCAGTCTTATGTTAATAAAGCTTTATTATTGTACAGTGAAAAAGAAAAGGCTGTAGCTTTATGCGCCTGTTTGTTGCCCATAGCAACCAATCACAGCCCAGCATTCATTGTGTATTCTGCTCTTGAAAATGAAAGCTGAGCAGTGATTGGTTGCCATGGGCAACAGTTTAATATAGACAGGACTTTCAATATACAATAATAAAGCTTTATCGATGTCTGTTACCTATAGCGACCAATCACAGCTGAGCTTTCATTTTTAAGAGCAGAATACAAAATGAATGCTGGGCAGTGATTGGTTAATTAGTTTCAGCTTAGTAAATCTGCCCCTGCCCTTGTTGCCCATGGCAACCAGTCAAAGCGCTGTTTTTTATTTTTCAGCAGGTATAAAATGAAAGCTGCTCTGTGGACCGTACCATTAATTGTGCTTTAGCCCCTCTGTAGTCCTTGATTGTTGTCACTGAATTCACACCAGTCCGCTCCTCGTCCCGTCTGTCCTGGACGTATGACAAGTATTATTGTACAGCACTGTGGAATATGTTGACGCCATGTAGGATTATCGCTTTGTTACTGGAGAAGTCATCTTAAGATGTTCTAGAATTAAAGGGGCTGTCCAAGGTTAGAGAAACATGGCGCCTTTCTTTCCAGAAGAAACAGCGCCACTCTTCCCTCAGGTTGTGTCCAGTATTGCAGCACATACATACTAGTGAATGGAAGAGACGTTGTTGTGGACCAATGCGGTGCTGTTCTCAGAAAAAAACGGCCATATTTATCTATTCCTGGACAGCCCCTTTAACCTCTTTTATGATGATTATACTATATCTCTCTTTATAATTCCTTTTGTTTTATAGCTGCAGAACTCCCTGAAGACTGACCTGTGCCTTGACCAGGGGCCGGACACGGACAACATCCCCATCCTGTACATCTGCCATGGCCTCACGCCGCAGGTTTGTCTGCGCCGCCGCTGTGTGGGTGACATTAGGCCTGGTATAACCTCACGTAATGCTCTGGTTTGCCCTCCGGGGGGCATGATCCCTGTGATATGGGGAGGGGTCCCTGTTGTGCTATACTTGGCTAACCGCTATGTCTTCAGGCTTTCCTATATTCATCCCGCTGGGCTCAGAACTCTCCAGAACACCCCCCATCCGGCGATCAGCCCCTCATTTATTACACGTCCCCCTTTACAGCCCACAGCGCAGACCCCTGAGGGGCCGACGTCTCGAAGCGACGGCCGCAGAACAATAGCAGAATAAGGAAGCTTGATGAACATTCAGCCAGTAATTGAGTGGCAGGCCGTCCCCCGCTGAGCGCCCATTCACGGCCGGGGACACGCAGGGTGGAAGTAACTGAATAATTGCAGCCTAATGAAAATACCCACGGACCCTCATTCTTATGGATTAGTCGTATGGCGCCAAAAGTCAATCCCGAAACAATCAGCCACCGACGGGCATCAAACCTCAGCCGTCAGGGGGTAAAATCTGCCGTCTGGTTTGTATCGGAAACCTTTGCGGTGACATTTTAAGCTGACAGGAATGATGCCGGACAGCTTCATGAAGCAGACTGACACTTCAATGGAGATTTGCAGATATAATACAGGGAAAGAAAATCCTTACAAGGTGTTTATTGCAGAAGGGGAGTTATTTCTTCTTCTTAAAGGGGAAGTCATTTTGTCATCCAGAACATATCTGTGTTATAGAGTTATTGTCCCTGATAAAAACAAGATGTCTCCCGTTAACGGCTGAGCGAAGAATCACCTTTCATAATCTCTGTTGCAATTGGGGGCGCTGTTGCATTGGTTTTAATGGAAAGGAAGAAAGTGGTGAAAAGCGGTACTGCAACTTTGAAACACAGCCGACGCTGGTATGAGCCATAGATACTTATTAGAGGAGGGGCTTCTGTCCTCATGGGAGTGTACTGTCCCTTTAAATAAACCATCAGATCACGTTTCCCACTGTAGCCTGTACTGGATCCTGTATGGTACAGATATAGCAGTACCCCTCCCCCACTCCCGCTGCCGTCTCATCCTTCACTCCTGAATCATCCATCAATTTTTAATCCAGATGTAAGTGATGTGATAAAACGGAGGCCGATCGATAACATCCACGGACCAAGGTGATCTGGGCCCAGGTGGCCATGATTGGCTTTGCCATCTCTGATCTTATATCCGGTTTCGTCTGTCGTTATGGAGAAAGAATTCTGCCAAACACTGCAGAATTCTTAAAGGGACGGTGTCACAAAATAGCAAACAGAACAAACTTTAGAAAGAAAATTGGGAATTTAGAATGTGGGATTATTACATACTCTGGGTTATAGATTTAAAGGGACACAAACGTTTTTCCTAACTGAATACTTGCAGGTTTTCTATACCAAAGTTAGCAGTTTTGTTTAATTCACAGTTAAACACAAAAGCTCTTCTTCCCCAATCTGCAGCCGTCAGTCAGGGGAGCGTATGGTCACTTTACATCCTGCTGCAAAGTAACCTGCTGTGTTAGCGGCTGGAGGATGAGAGTGAATGATACCATCTATCATATACTTGTCATCTCAGACTCAGAAAACTTGTTCTAACCCAACTTCCCGGATTTCAAAACATATAACTAAATTTTCCAAATCTCCTAACAGTAACTCTGCTTTCCCAGAATCCTCTACTGTCTTAAAACATATTGCTAAGCAGAGGGTAACCCAGCTTTCCCAGTCTCAGGAAAAGTTTTAATAATCACTGAGTAGTAACACAACTTTCCCAGTTCCAGAATGTATCCCTTAACGATAACCAGTCCCTAGTGCCAGAATGTATCATCACTGAGCAGTAATCCAGCTTTGCCAGCCTTGCTGTATCATCACTGAGCAGTAACCCAGCTTTCTCAGCCTTGCTGTATCATCACTGAGCAGTAACCCAGCTTTCCCAGCCTCGCTGTATCATCACTAGGCAGTAACCCAGCTTTCCCATCACTGAGCAGTAACCCAGCTTTCCCAGCCTCGCTGTATCATCACTGAGCATTAACCCAGCTTTCCCATCACTGAGCAGTAACCCAACTTTCCCACTCTCCCTCTATCACTGAGCAGTAACCCAGCTTTCCCAGTCTCACTGAGCAGTAACCCAGCTTTCCCAGTCTCCCTCTATCACTGAGCAGTAAGCCAGCTTTCCCAGTCTCACTGAGCAGTAACCCAGCTTTCCCAGTCTCACTGTATCATAACTGAGGAGTAATCCACCCTCGCTGTATCATCACTGAGCAGTAAAACCCAGCTTTCCCAGTCTCGTCAATGTGACCACAAGTTTTTCCATTAGCTCCATAGCAAACTATGGCGTCGGGGCACGTCAGGCTCCGTGGTTTTGGGGCACGTCAGGTTGCGTGGGCGCCTCGGGCTGCGTGGTGTGTGGATGCCTCGCGCTGCGTGGTGTCGGGGTTGGGGCCTCGGGCCGCTTGGTGTGTGTGGGGCCTGGGGCCGCGTGGTGTGTGGGGGGCGTCGGGCTCTATGGTGGCAGCACATGTCACCCCGGCACATTCTGCCGATTCTTTTGGAGAAATGACCATAATATTTGCTGGATTATTATACGACAAATTAAAGGAATTGCACAATTGCAGAATCTCACTGTGAAATATCTGTCGCTAAATCACATCCAGCGCAGGACTGTTCTGTTCTCCCCCACTGGTGGGAGTTTTGGCGCCGCCGCCGCACAGTCGCTTTGTGCACTTAGCCGGTGGCTTCCTAGAACGATTAATGCTCTTCCTTAAAGTAACCCCCGCTGCTCATAAGAACCTGCTAAATAAATCCCTGAGAGCTTTGCTGGAAAAGACGTGGCAGTAATTGGGTCACACGGCTCAGCGTGTCAGGAGGAGCGGACGTTCATCTTCAGGACCCGCCGGGAGCCGGGGAAGGTGCTGCACTAAGCAAATCCCAGGGAATGGGAAGAAGAGCCATTTGTGGGAGAAAGGGAGCGCCGCCCCTTTAAGAAACCAAGACTCCCATAATCAGCCTCCGTTTATTTTGTACAATTTTTGTGCGATTTATTAAAGGGATTGTTGACCAAAACTTTTTTTCTTTCAAATCAACTGGTCCCAGCAAGTGCTAGAGATTTTTAATTTACTTCTATTAAAAAAATCTCCAGTCCCCCAGAACTTATCAGCTGCTGTATGTCCTGCAGGAAGTGGTGTGTTCTCTCCAGCCTTACATGGACAGAGGTGGCAGCAGAGAGCACTGTGTCAGACTGGAGAGAATACACCACTTCCTGTAGGACATACAGCAGCTGATAAGTACTGGAAGACTGGAGATTTTTTAATAGGAGTACATTACAAATCTGTATAACTTTCTGACACCAGTTGATTTGAAATATATATATATTTTTTTGTGAACTCCCCCTTTAATATTCGTGGTGCAGCATCTGCCTAATGAGCCCGGCCAATCAGAGGTGACTGTGTGGAAAATTTATTCTGTCGGGGATAGGAATGGGCGGGGTCTGGTACCTGATAAACTCCATAGTGTAACAAGTCACATGATATTAGTGGTGGGGAACCTGCCGCCCTCAGCTACTCCAACACTACAATTCCCATCATGCTTGGACAGCCAAAGGCGACAGCTGCGGGGGCAGGTTCCCCACCACTATAATATCATTTTCTGTACACCATGAAGCTGAAATCCTCTTCTCTCTCCCAGAACGTTTACTACACCAGCTCCCAGCAGCTTCACATCGGAGTCCTGAGCCCGACCATAGACGATGACGACAACCGCTGCCTGGTGGATGTGAACAGCCGGCCGAGGCTTATCGAATGCAACTACGCCAAAGCCAAGAGGATGAAACTGTACTGGCAATTCAATCAGGTAATCGCCCAATGCATGCTACAATATATAGACCCCACCAGCAGAATAGTGAGTGCAGCTCTGCAGTATAATACAGGATGGAACTCAGGATCAGTAATGTAATATATGTAGACAGTGACCCCACCAGCAGAATAGTGAGTGCAGCTCTGGAGTATAATGCAGGACGTGTGTACACACACATCATGTATCTACGTAAAGAATGACTTTGTGTGTGTGTGTGTATGTGTATATATATATATATATATATATATATATATAAAACACACACACACACGTTATCTGTCGGTGACATCTCCCGGTCTCTGTTCGCCTTCCTGAGTCCCGGATCGTCTCTCTGATGAATAAATGTATTACGTGACCTTACAGATTGAATATCCTGGCATCTGGGCTGTTATGGAGCCTGGCTGGCGGTGGCGGTCGTGCACGGCGTTGGCGTTTTCAGGTCATCTCTCCGTAGACTCCTCTATATTTCACGGCTTGTCACATACAGGAACCCATTTCCTGAATCCTGAAAATAGAAGCGGACAAATCTCGGTGCGTCTCCTCAGCCGGAATACTTTGTGGATCGTCTTCTGACTGGAGATATTGAAAGTGACAAATTGCCAGATCTGGGCTCATCTGGCGGCGGTGGTCCGGGCCTCGTCTATGCGGGAGGTCAGCAAATCACAATATCTCAGCTCGGCTTCAGAGGCCGCACAGCGGAGAGGGATAGTGGCGGAGTACTTCTTTATTCTGGTCGCGTTCAGGGAACGGATCAGCTCTCGGCTGCGGAGACACAGACCACTTGCCGCCTTGTTATCCACCGTCATTTTCTAAACCATTTTACACTTAGAAGTTAAGATTTCTAGACAGAAAAAACTGATAAAGGACGCTGGGAAATCACCGGAGGGGTCTGATCAAATCTGGAGCCTTAGATCGTGGGAAACTACATCATAACAGCGAAGAAGGAATCGCGAGGAATCCCCAGATACAGTAATCATCCGCATCACCTCAGTATATCAGGCTTCACCCCTGTGTGCCCCGACCTGTCACTCTGCAGCCATTACAGGATCACACCTTCCAGCTTGGCCTGACCGGCTGCACAGGTGTCTTCTCTCCCCCCAAACCCCCTCAGCTGCACAGGTCTCTCCCCCCAAACCCCCCAGCTGCACAGGTCTCTCCCCCCAACCCCCCCAGCTGCACAGGTCTCTCCCCCCAACCCCCCCAGCTGCACAGGTCTCTGCCCCCAACCCCCCCAGCTGCACAGGTCTCCTCCCCCCCAACCCCCCCAGCTGCACAGGTCTCTGCCCCCAACCCCCCCAGCTGCACAGGTCTCTCCCCCCAACCCCCCCAGCTGCACAGGTCTCTCCCCCCAACCCCCCCCAGCTGCACAGGTCTCTCCCCCCAACCCCCCCAGCTGCACAGGTCTCTGCCCCCAACCCCCCCAGCTGCACAGGTCTCTGCCCCCAACCCCCCCAGCTGCACAGGTCTCTGCCCCCAACCCCCCCAGCTGCACAGGTCTCTCCCCCCAACCCCCCCAGCTGCACAGGTCTGTGCCCCCAACCCCCCCAGCTGCACAGGTCTCTCCCCCCAACCCCCCCAGCTGCACAGGTCTCTTCTCACCAAACTGCAGGTTTCCTTGCTGGTGCATGTTGAGGAGTTTCCTTCCTCTGCAGGTTTCCCCAGTGGTTCCGGTTCGCTCTTATGTGCGGGGTTTCTTCCTTAGTACAGGTGTGCTCCTCGGAGGAGATTCCTTCCCTCTGCAGAGTTCTTCCATAGTGCAGGTTCTCTTATATGCAGAGTTCCCTCCTGTGCACAGATTAGCTCCTGGGATGAGGTTCCTCCCTTGGTGCAGGTTCTTCCCTATCATAGATTTCCCCTTGGCACAAACTCTCTTCAGAGCTGCAGATGTCGTCCTCGGTGCAGATGTTTCCCATATACGAGTTTCCTCCCTGGTGCACGTTCCTCCTGTGCAGATTTGCTCCTCTGTGTATGTTTCCTCGGCGGTGCATGTTTCCCGGTTCCCCTCGGCGGTGCAGGCTCCCGGTTCCCCTCGGCGGTGCAGGTTTCCCGGTTCCCCTCGGCGGTGCAGGCTCCCGGTTCCCCTCGGCGGTGCAGGCTCCCGGTTCCCCTCGGCGGTGCAGGCTCCCGGGTTCCCCTCGGCGGTGCAGGCTCCCGGTTCCCCTCGGCGGTGCAGGCTCCCGGTTCCCCTCGGCGGTGCAGGCTCCCGGTTCCCCTCGGCGGTGCAGGCTCCCGGTTCCCCTCGGCGGTGCAGGCTCCCGGTTCCCCTCGGCGGTGCAGGCTGCAGGTTCCCCTCGGCGGTGCAGGTTGCAGGTTCCCCTTGGCGGTGCAGGTTGCAGGTTCCCCTCGGCGGTGCAGGTTGCAGGTTCCCCTCGGCGGTGCAGGTTCCCGGTTCCCCTCGGAGATGCAGGTTCCCGGTTCCCCCTCGGTGGTGCAGGTTCCCCTCGGCGGTGCAGATTCCCGGTTCCCCTCGGCGGTGCAGGTTCCCGGTTCCCCCTCGGTGGTGCAGGTTCCTTTCGGCGGTGCAGGCTCCCGGTTCCCCTCGGCGGTGCAGGCTCCCGCTTCCCCTCGGCGGTGCAGGTTCCCGCTTCCCCTCGGCGGTGCAGGCTCCCGGTTCCCCTCGGCGGTGCAGGCTCCCGGTTCCCCTCGGCGGTGCAGGCTCCCGGTTCCCCTCGGCGGTGCAGGCTCCCGGTTCCCCTCGGCGGTGCAGGCTCCCGGTTCCCCTCGGCGGTGCAGGCTCCCGGTTCCCCTCGGCGGTGCAGGCTCCCGGTTCCCCTCGGCGGTGCAGGCTCCCGGTTCCCCTCGGCGGTGCAGGTTGCAGGTTCCCCTCGGCGGTGCAGGTTGCAGGTTCCCCTCGGCGGTGCAGGTTGCAGGTTCCCCTCGGCGGTGCAGGTTGCAGGTTCCCCTCGGCGGTGCAGGTTCCCGGTTCCCCTCGGCGATGCAGGTTCCCGGTTCCCCCTCGGTGGTGCAGGTTCCCCTCGGCGGTGCAGGTTCCCGGTTCCCCTCGGCGGTGCAGGTTCCCGGTTCCCCTCGGCGGTGCAGGTTCCCAGTTCCCCCTCGGTGGTGCAGGTTCCTTTCGGCGGTGCAGGCTCCCGGTTCCCCTCGGCGGTGCAGGCTCCCGGTTCCCCTCGGCGGTGCAGGTTCCCCCTTCCCCTCGGCGGTGCAGGTTCCCGGCTCCCCTCGGCGGTGCAGGTTCCCGGTTCCCCCTCGGCGGTGCAGGTTCCCGGTTCCCCCTCGGCGGTGCAGGTCCCCGGTTCCCCCTCGGCGGTGCAGGTCCCCGGTTCCCCCTCGGCGGTGCAGGTTCCCGGTTCCCCCTCGGAGGTGCAGGTTCCCGGTTCCCCCTCGGCGGTGCAGGTTCCCGGTTCCCCCTCGGCGGTGCAGGTTCCCCCTCGGCGGTGCAGGTTCCCCCTCAGCGGTGCAGGTTCCCCCTCAGCGGTGCAGGTTTGCCCTCTTCTCCATGATTTCCTCCCCAGCTCAGGTTCCCACTTGCGCAGATCCGGTGCTCAGCAGCGCTGATCATTAGCTGCTCCTAATTGAGTCATCTATTACAGTGGCCGTTACATGAAGCGTCGTCACCTTTGCGGCTCTGCTGTGTGACCTGGACAGCGCTATTCCTGGATGTGTAGAGTCTCCAATCATTTCTATTCCCGGGGGACGCTTCTTGCTGTTTTGGCCTTTTATAATCCGGGCATCCGAGTAACAGAATCTGGAATCACAGAGAACGGAATCCTGAATGAAGCCACTGATTTCTATATTTTACTAGCGCCAGCTATGGGAAATAACAAAGGAAGATCCCCATTCTTCTTCCTTCTGGATGAGGCTCATTTGCAGATATAACATTTTCCTATGGAGCATTGGATGTAAGACTCCGTACACCAGGCGGATCTCCTCAATGACACCCAGTCTCCTGGTACATCCAGCATGAGGAAATTTCCATAAATAAATAGGCAAGTGGCTAACAAGACAGGAGTGTAGGAGCAGGGGTGACAACCTGTGTGAGCTATACTGGCGGCCATGTTGGTTGTCACTCAGCGGCCTGCCAGTGCGGCAGTGAAGCAGCGATGAGGCGCGTAATGAGCGTTTCAGCTTAATCTCGGCTCCACATTAAGAATCCATTGACCTTTCTTGACTTAATTACAGTGCGGTCAGTGGCGCCGGCGGCCGTAATCAGCTCATTACGGACAGGAATCTCCTCGTCTTATAAAGTGCTTACATATTATTATATCCAGGAATGGAGGGCGCCCTGCGGTAAGGAGAAAATCAATAACCTGAAGAGGATCAGAGACGGCGGCTAGGAATAGCGCCACCCCTGTCCATGGTAAGGTATGGTATTACAGCGTGGAGGATGAGCTGCAGTGCCAGGACTGGACCATGGGCAGAGGGGGGGGGGGGGGGTGCTGTTTCTGTTAATTAAAGGGCTGGCAGAGAATTCTTCATCTCTCGCTCCTCTCTGCAGAGATTTAAGAGAATAAAACTTGATTAACCCTTTCTATCCGGGTGCCCAGTTCTGTCCTCACGTGCGGCTGATAATTGACACTTCCCCAACGCCAGCGTTTTCCCGGCGGCACGGCCTCATTATTTATTATCTACGCTGTCACAAATTCTGCTGCAGCTGCGGGAAGGAAACGCTGAGCTGTCACATCGTACGTAAGCGGAGGTTTCCATACAGCCGGGGCAGTGTCAGCATCCCCCAACAAGACTGAGCGGGACCCCCATCACCACCTGTAACTAAGGGGTAGGTGCTGGTGGGGTCACTGTGTACATGCATTACATTACTGATCCTGAGTTACATCCTGTATTATACCCCAGAGCTGCACTCACTATTCTGCTGCTGAGGTCACTGTGTACATACATTACTGATCCTGAGTTACATCCTGTATTATACCCCAGAGCTGCACTCACTATTCTACTGGTGGGGTCACTGTGTACATACATTACATTACTGATCCTGAGTTACATCCTGTATTATACCCCAGAGCTGCACTCACTATTCTGCTGCTGAGGTCACTGTGTACATACATTACTGATCCTGAGTTACATCCTGTATTATACTCCAGAGCTGCACTCACTATTCTGCTGCTGAGGTCACTGTGTACATACATTACTGATCCTGAGTTACATCCTGTAATTCTTTTTATTAGAAAAATATAAAACTTAACAAGTATAACAACATAAACATGGCTCCATCGGCCAGAACAAAAACAAATACAAAGCTTTCTGCTTATAACAAAAACAACATATTCTGAAATAATAATCATATTTTCTATAAGGAAATCCTCCCTCACACCTGCCTCACCCGGCCAGTCCAGCTTCATAATAAAACACTACCACCCCAACTTACCCTTACTACTACTATTACTACCACCACCACTACTACCTACCCCACACTCACACCTCACAGCACACAGAAATAATATAGTAGACACTCTGTCTAGACCAAAACCAAAAAATCTACAACATGCTCTGAGCCATTCTCGGCTCTAACTCAACACAGTCCCAGTCTGGACTTTTTTTTTTTCCCTTTTTTTTTTTTTTTCTTTTAAAACACGCACACACACACACACCTTACCCTGCAAACCCAACACAAAAAGCCCCCCCACACACACACACACACACACCAGCATAATTCACCCAACAAGTCCCCCCCTTCCAGATACTTAACTCTCATCCAACCACCACACACACTATACAACTTTAACAGAAAAGAAAATATCCCAATACCAACTTAATAATATGAGGTCCGGCTGCCTTATAGGACACAAATAAATAAATAAAAAAAAAAAAAAAAAAAAAAAAAAAAAAAATTAATAATAAAATAATAATAATACAAATCATAAAAGTACATCAACCATATGACACATGAACCTAACTATAAGCCCCACTTCCCACACCCCAAATCTGGACATGAGTCTGGGTCCATCAGTTCAGTTCTTGTCCCTCAGTGACCCATGCCAGAACTCCAAGTATCCATCCAGGGAAAAACAACCCCCCCCCTCCCCATCACCCCACCCAACCTATCCTATACCCCAGAACTTAAACAATAACTATAATTGTCCATAAGGCTTATCCAGCCCTCAACTTACCAATGTTCCTAAAAATAAAGTATACACCATAACAATATCCCATAACACCAACACATTATGACATAACAGCAAGGCTCAAGTTCGGTAGCCTGTAAGCCCTTTACTGTTTATTACTTGTTAGAAAACAAAAAGCTAAAGTGTCATTCATAGCCCCCCACCGGGATCGGAGGATGGCAGACCGGGTACCATAATAATTTATAACCTATCCCTGACTATTCACCCTACCCTCTCCCTACTACTATCCCTAAATATTAATCTAACCCTCACACTCTCCCTACCTCTGTCCCTACCTACTCTGTCCCTAACCAGAATTATGGTCCCTCACCCAGTGGGCTCAGTACCTAGGGCACAGCGAAGGAAAAACCTCTCCACAGGAGAGAAGCCCTACTTGTACCCAACCTGCCATACTCCAAAGACCTGATCTTCCCAAGGTCACCAGTGATGTTCCTACAGACCTCCACCTCGGAGAGGACTCTACGCTGTGTAGATACTAGACACCGTGCGTTCCACGTGTGGTACCTAACCACTAAGCTGACTAAGAATAACGTGCAGCGATCTCGGCCACCCAGGTTCCTGAATACTCCATAAGCCCACTCCGGATAGGTGAGACTGACTAACTGATTCCAACCTATGGAGGCGCCCACCCTGGTGTAAACCCCTATATTGAAGGGACAATGAAGCAGGAAATGATCCATGCTTTCCAGCGTATTACCACACTCCTCTCGGGGACACCCCCGATCATCGGAGCTCCTGCACTTCAAGTTGTCCCTTACATATAGCTTCCCCTGGAAGCAGCGCCAGGCCAAGTCCCAAAACTTCTGGGGGATCCTTTTTGAGTTCAATAGACTTAACCCAACCCTCAGATCCCGACCTGGGCAATCCCTGAGCGCCAGGGGCTTCTGGAAATGGGTCAACAGAACCCTTTGGTCAAGGAATTTCCTTGACTGAGTCCTGATCTCCCACATTCCCAGACCCCACCGACGTATCATCTTCAGAGTCGGGGTAGCGTAAGCCGGAAGATATCCATGGGGTGTACGAAGGTCCTTCACTCGCCCTCCTGTCTCCCATTCCTGGAAGAAAGGCCGAAACCATTCCCTGCAGGAGAGTACCCACGGAGGAGCCCTCTCTTTCCAGAGGTTTGCGATGTTAGCTTTCAAGAAGGTGTTCACTAAGAACACCACTGGGTTCACCATAGACAAACCCCCAAGTCTCCTCGTGCGGTACGTAACCTCTCTCTTGACCAGGTTCAGCCTATTCCCCCATAACAGCTGGAAGAACAGGCTGTAGATCCTAGTATAGGAAGCCTCTGGCAAGATACATACACTGCCCAGGTAGATAAACAAAGGGAGCAGGTATGATTTGATCAGGTGTACCCTTTCCCTGAGGGTCAAAGACCAACCCTTCCACTGGTCCACCTTCTGAGCAGCATTCTGGAGCCTACCATCCCAGTTTTTAGTGGGGTAATCACCCTGGCCGAATGTAATGCCTAGGATTTTTGCCGAGTCTTGGGGCTCTGGAAGGGTGTCCGGGAGATCAAACTCGGGATCTCCCCCTCCCAGCCAGAGACTTTCACACTTATCCGGGTTGATGCTGGACCCAGATGCCTCTGAGTAGCGGTCCACCTCTGACATCACCATATCGACCTCCTCTCTCGAGGATACGAAGACAGTGACATCATCAGCGTACGCTACCACTCTCAGGGTGGCTTCTGGCTCCTCCAGGCTCATCCCGACCCCTGCCAACGGTCCACAACCAACCCTCCTAAGAAAAGGGTCGATCGCGAACACATACAACAGTGGGCTCAAGGGACAGCCCTGGCGAACACCAGACCCAACCTCAAAAGAGCGGCCAGACCAACCGTTCACCAGCGGGAAACTCTCTGCCCCTGCATACAAGATCTTAAGCCAATTGACAAAAGTATCTGGTAGGCCATATCTCAGAAGGACAGACCAGAGGTACTCATGGTTCACCCGATCAAATGCTTTGGCCTGATCCAGGGACAGCAAGTACCCCTTCCAAAGACCCGCACTACTCCGCTCCACTGCCTCCCTGACACTAAGGACAGCACTTAAGGTGCTTCGGCCTGGAACAGAGCAGTGCTGAGCCCCCGAAAGGAGCCGGGGTGCAAACTTCACCAGCCGATTAAACAGTATCTTGGCCAGAATCTTCCTGTCCGTATTGAGAAGAGCTATGGGCCTCCAATTCTCAATACGGCTCGAATCTTTACCTTTTGACAGAAGAATCAGGGCTGACCTCCTCATTGACCTCGGCAGAGTGCCCGAGGAGAGACACTCATTGAAGACCTTGGCCAAGAGGGGAACTAAGAGGTCCCTGAAGGTCTTATACAACTCAGATGTTAAGCCATCTGGACCTGGCGACTTCTTCAGGGCAAGCCCTTCAATCGCCAGTCTAACTTCCTCTTCCCTGATCTCTTCTGCCAAAACATCAAGAGAGTGGTCTACCCCTGGCTCAGGAATGGTTTCAGCCAGGAAACCCGACATCACATCCCGATCTAGATCCTTCCTCCCCAAGAGGTGTGAGTAAAAGGATCTGACGACCTCCAGGATCCCTGATCTGGACCGGTTCAGAGATCCCGTACTATCAACCAGTCCAGTCACGATCTTACTATTCACTGACATCTTACAGTTTCTGTAGGGGTCGGGCGAGCGGTACCTCCCGAAATCCCTCTCAAAAACTAAAGATGAGTGCCTATCATACTGACACCTCATGAGCAAGGCTTTCACTCTGGAGATCTCCTCTCTACTACCTCCAGTCGAGACGAGATGCTCGAGTTTCCTCCTCAGGCCCTGATACACACGATACCTATTCAGGGACCTGAGGCTTGAGAGCTGGCGGAAGAACCTCGCAACCCGCTTCTTGAATATCTCCCACCACTCTGACTTACTGCTACATAGGCCCAGTAGAGGTACCTGACTCTGAAGAAAATCCTCAAAGGATTGTCTTACCTCTGCTTCTTCCAGGAGGGACGAATTCAGCCTCCAGTAGCCTCTACCCATCCGGGGGGTCTCTGAAACATTCAGGGAAAACAAAATTAGACAGTGATCGGAGAACTCCACCTCAACCACGGACACTGCGGAAGAGACGGCTTCCTCCTTTAAATAAAACCTGTCTAATCTAGACCTGCAGCTACCTCGATGATAGGTGAAACCCGCGTGGCCAGAGGGGGTCCGGATGTGGGCATCCTCCAGGCGAGCCTCCCTAACTATACTAATCAGGGCCATGCTATCATAAGCCAGCTTGTCTTTGGCGCCTCTCCTGTCCTGAGACCTCGTGATAGTATTGAAGTCTCCACCAAAGACCACCTGCCGACTCGTAAAAAGAAAGGGCTTAATCCTCATGAAGAGGCTTTTACGGTCCCACTTAGTCTGTGGGGCATAGATGTTAATGAGCCTGAGCTCTTGCCCCTTCATGAGGACATCCAAGATCAGGCACCTCCCCATTTCTAACTCGATAACCCGTCTGCATTCTACAGGAGCGGTAAAAAGGACCGCCACCCCACTATACGGCTCAGCCGCAAGAGACCAGTGTGAAGGTCCATGCCTCCACTCTCGCTTAGCTTTTACTAGCAAGGCTTGATCTGTCAACCTGGTCTCCTGCAAAAACAAAATGTCGGCGTTAATACGACCGAGAAAATGAAAGGCTGCAAATCTAGCCGTATCAGACTTAATGCTGGCACAGTTAATGGATGCCAGAGTCAATGGGGTGAGTGCCGCCATCATGGGTGATCGAGTTAAACAGCCTTACTTATTTACTTTTTCCCTTTCTTCTTACCCCCCTCCCCATCAGAGGATGACCCTTTGCACTTTTCTTTAATCCTTTTTAAGGATGTAGACAAATCCATCCCTGGATCCTCATCTCCAGACCCTGGGGCCACCTGACCTCCCGAGGAAACTGCCTCTGGAGGAGCAGGCTCGGCGCCCCCTGGAAGCTCCTCCACCTCCAAACCCCCTTCTCCAAGGGTCTGGTACCTATTGGATAGAACGATCAGAGGGGGGTTAATCGGGTCTTCCTTAGACACATGGCCCGTAACACCAGAGGAGGATTTAGAGGAAGCACCAGACTTTCCTTGACCCTGCCTCCTTTTGCCACACTTAGGTCTTTCATCTTGCCCTTTCCCACCATCCTCATCCAAACTTTCATATTGGGAGGAACTTGAGGAAATGGCCCTCTTGGCTTCTTCCTTACGAAGTCTCCTCATCTCTTCGCCTAACTCGGTATCCCCCAGAGCCTCAGCTGTTCTCTCTGAGCCAGCGCCAGGAGCAGGACCACTGACTACCCCTGTCACCAGGGAACTTCCAAGGTCCCTGCTCCTTCTGCGCTTTTCCTCTCGCCTGAGCTTAGAGGGGCTCTTGTTTTTCACCTTCTTCACTGGCCCTGGTGCCCCTTCTCCTCTGCTGGTTCCCTCCCCAGGTGAGGCAATCTCAAGGCTCTCCCCATCCTGGGCGGCCACAGCATTGGAAAATGAGCGGGGACACCGGCTAAACGGGTGACCAAGGTCACCACACAGGTTACAGCGAATCCGGCCACAGCTGGCAGCCAGATGACCCTCCGCACCGCACAATGCACAAATCAGTTTAGTACAATTTGCGCTAAAGTGGGTGGGATCACCACACTTGTGGCACAGCTTCGGCTGCCCCTGGTAAAAGACTTGGATTCTGTCACGACCCAAGAAAGCAGCCGATGGTATGTGTGTGACAGTGTTCCCTGAACGTCGGAGACGGACGGAAAACGTCCAGGCCCCAGACCATATGCCATGCTCATCCAGATTTTTCTTGGGGACATCCGTCACTTCCCCAAACCTGCCTAGCCAGGTCATGATGTCATAGCAAGAAAGTGACTCGTTACGCGTCAGAACGGTCACTTTCTTGACAGAACTCTGACGGGATACCGCCTTTACAGCGAAATCCCGCCACATGGGCTCATCCTTCACCAGCTCGTGATTAGACCAGAAGAGCTCAAGTCCCTCTGGCTTCACAAAGCTGATGTCGAATTCAGAGGTACCGTAGGGGTGGATCAGGGCAAAGATGTCATTCGCCCTGAATCTCATCTGGAAGAGAAGCTCCACCACCTTTGCCCTGGATGGGCACGCATCACTGCCTCTCCATACCAGACGGACCACATTCCTACGGCCCACCTCCTGCCCATTTGTAGGGAGGGACCAGGTTACCTCCCCATTTTGCTCTCGGAAAGCCCCAAGCCCATGTCTTTCTATATAGAAGGACAGGTCGACCTCCCGCCCCTCTACTTGGAGCGTTCTATCCCCTTTACGCAAAGCCTCCAGGAGGCGTCGTTGTAAGTTACCTTCCCCAGGGTTTAGAGATGAGGATCCCCTAGGACCCCCAGCAGTGACATTTGCATAGCTCCTGGAAGGAGCGGCCACTGCTGGGGGGGCAGCCGGACCACCCCCACTCCCCACAGAAACATTAGCAGAAATAATATTTACATTTACAGAATCAGAACTAACAGGAGACACAACACTAGAAGAAATCTCCTCCTGCCTAGCTATAGTGGACTGACCCGGGTGTAATCTGGCTGGCTTTAGTATGTTTCTGCTGCTGCTGGCTGTCACGCTGGCATCCCTGGCATCCTTGGACTCATGGGACTTTGCAGCAGTCCTCCCTTTGGGAATGTGGGAGGAAGCTACTTTGTCACCGTGTTTGCCCTCAGCCTCAGCCAATACCCCTGCTTCAATTTCTTTAACAGCCAGCAGCATTGCTAGGTTGGTATCATCCGCACTCTTATGTCCATGTTCCTGCTGTACCAGTCCGGTAGCTGCCAAGGCGTTTTCTTGTGAAATGCCACCAGTTTTTACTTTGTCTTTAGCTCCGCCCCCAACAGCCCCACCGCAGCGCTGCAACTGAGCAGGGACAGGCACCGCGGATGAAACTGCTGAGAGCGTCGCACCAGACGCCTGGACACTCCCCCCTCCGCCTGCAGAGGAGCATCTCTCAGCGCCAGACCTGCTATGGGAGCCGCCCGCTCCCTTGTCTCCACTGCTGCCTGGCCGCCCGAGCTCCACACCAGCCCTTGGTGCCTGGGCACGCCCCCCCTTGCCTGCAGAGGAGTGCCGTACACCACCAAAGCCCCCTGGTTGGAGGCATGCCACCTTGTCCGCAACCTTGTCCGGCCCCTCGGCCGCCCCTACACTTGCACCAGCCTCACTACCTTGACAAGTGGGGCTGGCGCTCTCCGCCATCTTTACTGTTTTCTTCCCAGTGTTCTGGCCCCGCTCCACATTTGTAATAGCAGGGACGGGCAGACCACCGGGGGCTGCTCCCTGAACTGACTGTGCAGTCGGCTCAGAGGGCACAAAAGGAACATAAACAAGATTTACTTGCTGTGATGTTTTTTTTGGTCTATTCTTCTTAGCAACTTTATCTTCACCCAAGTCGTCTCCAAAGCTGAAATTATCCAAGTGCACTGGTGACTCCATGCTGATAATTTTGGGCCATCAGCGCACCTCCGCCATCCTCCTCCTCACCAGCACTTTCATTGGATAATGGTAGCGCCACCTGTGCTGCAGGAATGCTGGCTTGGGACGTGTTCACACTCTGCACAGGCTGTGATTCAGCTTCCACAGCTTCCCCACTTGCTGCCACAGAGACCTCAGCTGATTCAGCTTCCATGTCTTGCTCATCATCATCATCATCATCATCACCACCACTGCTCTCTTCATCTGCTGAGCAATCACTCTCATCCTCTTCTCTCTTTGGGGACTTCATTTTGGCAAACCTGTCCTCATTCAGCAACTTCTCCCTGAAGACATCGCTGCCCTCCAGGATGGTCATCCTCTGCAGCTCCAGCTCTCTCACCTCCTGCTGCAGAGACTTCACTTTTGCTGTGAGTCCAGGTTTCTGCTTTTTGGGGGCTGAGCTGACTCTGTGTTTTGCAAACTTCAGGTCTTCTTTTAACCCCTTCAGCTTTTTCCCCAGCTGCTCATATTCAGCTAGCTTTGCAGCTATCCTGGAGCCATAGGTGGCTGCAGACTCCCTGGGCCCCCTGAGACCCCACTGCTCCACCACCTGACTCTCCTGGGAGCCCCTCCGTGCAGCTGCACCTGCACCCCGTCTTCCGCTCACCTTGCTTGCAGGCTTTCCTTGCATACTTGGAGCCTTGCAGCTCCCACCCGTCGCTGGAAGGGCTGGGTCCACATTGCTGCGAACCCTACTGGATCTTCTTACCCCTCCAGCCGGAGCGCTGGCCGGTAGCTTACTCTCTACACCCCCCGCCGGCCTTGACCAGGAGGTGGAGGTCAGGGGATCCATGCTGAAGACTCTCCCAGGAAGCTGCCACCTTCCTGGGGAAGCAGGTGGAAAATCAGCCTCTCTCCTCCTGGAAGTCTGGATGTGTGGAGCTCAGGAGCAAACGCAGACACACCCAGTAACCACACCCTCCAGAGCTGCACTCAGTATTCTGCTGGTGGGGTCACTGTGTACATACATTACTGATCCTGAGTTACATCCTGTATTATACTCCAGAGCTGCACTCACTATTCTGCTGGTGGGGTCACTGTGTACATACATTACTGATCCTGAGTTACATCCTGTATTATACTCAAGAGCTGCACTCACTATTCTGCTGGTGGGGTCACTGTGTACATAAATTACATTACTGATCCTATGTTACATCCTGTATTATACTCCAGAGCTGCACTCACTATTCTGCTGGTGGGGTTACTGTGTATATACATTACTGATCCTGAGTTACATCCTGTATTATACCCCAGAGCTGCACTCACTATTCTGCTGGTGGGGTCACTGTGTACATATATTACTGATCCTGAGTTACATCCTGTATTATACCCCAGAGCTGCGCTCACTATTCTGCTGGTGGGGTCACTGTGTACATACATTACATTACTGATCCTGAGTTACATCCTGTATTATACCCCAGAGCTGCACTCACTATTCTGCTAGTGAGGTCACTGTGTACATTACTATACTATATACCGCTGTAGCTCCATGCTGCAGTATATACAGATCAGGCAGCTGATACTATATACCGCTGTAGCTCCATGCTGCAGTATATAGAGATCAGGCAGCTGATACTATATACCGCTGTAGCTCCATGCTGCAGTATATACAGATCAGGCAGCTGATACTATATACCGCTGTAGCTCCATGCTGCAGTATATACAGATCAGGCAGCTGATACTATATACCGCTGTAGCTCCATGCTGCAGTATATACAGATCAGGCAGCTGATACTATATACCTCTGTAGCTCCATGCTGCAGTATATAGAGATCAGGCAGCTGATACTATATACCGCTGTTGCTCCATGCTGCAGTATATAGAGATCAGGCAGCTGATACTATATACCGCTGTAGCTCCATGCTGCAGTATATACAGATCAGGCAGTTGAGACTATATACCGCTGTAGCTCCATGCTGCAGTATATACAGATCAGGCAGCTGATACTATATACCGCTGTAGCTCCATGCTGCAGTATATAGAGATCAGGCAGCGCTGCCGCAGTCTTCGGGGTCTCCTGAAATAGATCTTCCCAATCCCACAAGCCTCACAGAGCGGAGTTGTATGTTCTCAATATGTTCTTGTCCCAGTTACATATGCAAATAGTGTAAGTAATTGAGCCCAGTGGTGATGATCAGAAATCATAGCTTCTCCATTACTGCCCCCCAGGAGCGAGGTCGGGGGTGGAGGGAGAGCTGCGAGGCCGGGGGTGGAGGGAGAGCTGCGAGGCCGGGGGTGGAGGGAGAGCTGTGAGGCCGGGGGTGGAGGGAGAGCTGCGAGGCCGGGGGTGGAGGGAGAGCTGTGAGGCCGGGGTGGAGGGAGAGCTGTGAGGCCGGGGTGGAGGGAGAGCTGCGAGGCCGGGGGTGAAGGGAGAGCTGTGAGGCCGGGGTGGAGGGAGAGCTGCGAGGCCGGGGGTGGAGGGAGAGCTGCGAGGCCGGGGGTGGAGGGAGAGCTGTGAGGCCGGGGTGGAGGGAGAGCTGCTCGCTTCTGCTTGATTTCAGACTCTGGTATATAGTATAAGCCTCCAGTTACCTCATCCCGGACTCCTGAACAGAACGATAGCTCCGCAGTATACACTGACACACACAGGATAGTGGAGGGACATCACTCCAGGGAGTCCGACTGAATCCTACCTACCCCTATAGGTGACCGTGACTCAATGGTAGCTATACAGGATATATCTTAAAGGGGTACTCCATTCTTTTCTTTCAAATAAACACGTGACCTATAGTTATATAGATTTTGTAAATTACTGTTAATCTCCAGTCTTCCAGTACTTATCAGCTGCTGTATGTCCTGCAGGAAGTGGTATATTCTATCCTCTCTGACGCCACCTCTGTCCATGTCAGGAACTGTCCAGAGCAGGAGAGGTTTTCTATAGGAATTTGCTGCTGCTCTGGACAGTTCCTGACATGGACAGAGGTGGCAGCAGAGAGCACTGTGTCAGACTGGAGAGAATACACCACTTCCTGCAGGACATACAGCAGCTGATAAGTACTGGGAGACTGGAGATTTTCTAAATAAAAGTAATTTACAAGTCTATATAATGTGTCGACACTGGTCAATTATGAAAGACTTTTTTTCGGAGTACTTCTTTAAGGTCATAGGGGTGAGAATGGAGCCCCCTGGTGGTGTCCTGAACTAATACAGAAAACTGTATTTATTAATTTTAGATTGTTCAGGGAATATGCAGGGGTGGAGCCTTGTTTGCTCCGCCCATGAGGAACAGGGATTAAAGAAATGAGAGCTGGAGCCCTGTAGGATATGCAGACACTTACCTGTAACAGTCTATGACTCTGGGCTCCTGTTGTCTGTTTCAGGTGCATTAATCCCCATACTAACCTGATTTTTTAAATTTTTTTCCCCCTGCAGGGAGGATCAATACAAAACAAGAAGTCCAAGCGCTGCCTGGAGCTGCAGGAGAACAGCGACAATGAGTTTGGCTATCAGCTGGTGCTGCAGAAATGCAGCGGACAGAAGTGGAGCATAACAAACTATCACAAGAACCTCTCCACATGATGCAGGAAGCGGATGGTGTACTACCTGCCGCGTCCAGCAGGGGGAGCCGCCTGGCAGCACAGCTTCTCCTCACACTACTTGATTCCTTTGCTACCGTGTAGCAAACGATAGAACTTTTTTGCCTGCTGTTTTGGTTGTCTTTTTTTTTTCCCCCTTGTTTTTTTAATGGGGTGAGTACGCGGAGCGGTCACAGGGCGTAGACTTTTTATTTAGGAATATTTTTAAAGGTTTTTAGGAAGCTGCTGAATGGTGGAGGGGACGGCGGAAATGGCGGGGAAAATTTTACATCCAAGTGTAAATAAGCAACAAAAAAAATTCTAAAATATTTATAAAGGACAATAAATTTTATGGATACAAAGATGTGTGTTATTATGAAGGGGGGTTGGGGGTTGGGATAGGGGACCGCCGCCCTATGACTGGTGCATGATGGGCGTTGTGTTATAACAGCTGGGGAGCCCCTAGTGTGACGTCCCTGCTCTACAATGTAACAGTCTCTGGCCGTCATACACCTCAGTAATTTACCACGGACACTTGTGGTCCTGGAGCGTCGCTGCGAGGAGGACGAGCGCCCGGGGACAATCCGCAGGATAGAAGCAGCAAATCTGGAGCAGCTCAAGATAGTGATGGAAGACACTGATGACTTATCTGAGGAGGCCGTGTGTCCGCTCCAGCCGGTCACTGACTATGAGGATGGAGAGGACCCTATATGTGCTGCTGCTGGGCTGACAGGGTCTGTACTGATACACTGTAACCAGCCCCCAGCTGTGTGAGGACCGGGCGGAGTGGGGGGGGGGGTCCTCAGCTTTACTGACGGCAAAGAAAATGGTGACAGGTTGATATAAAGCTGCATATTATATACAATATATTATACAATGGTTAAAGGGGTTCTCTGACACCAGGTACGGAAATATATATTATATATATAATATATAATGTCACAGCTCTGGAACAACTAAAACAACTATTTGTTCTGGGTCTCTTAAAGGGGAACTCCAGAGGCAAAAAAAAACAGTTAAATCAGCTGGCGTGAGAAAGTTGTACAGATTTGTAATTTACTTTTATATAAAAATCTCCAGCCTTCCAGTACTTATCAGCTGCTGTATGTCCTGCAGGAAGTGGTGTATTCTCTCCAGTCTGACACAGTGCTCTCTGCTGCCATCTCTGTCCATGTCAGGAACTGTGCAGAGCAGTAGCAAATCCCCTGTAGAAAACCTCTCCTGCTCTGGACAGTTCCTGACATGGACCGAAGTGGCAGCAGAGAGCACTGTGTCAGACTGGAGAGAATACATCACTTCCTGCAGGACATACAGCAGCTGATAAGTAATGCATGTCAAGAATCTGTATAACTTTTTGACACTGTTTGGGGGAAAAAATTATATGGAGTACTCCTTTAATCCTGTACTTGCCGGTTGAGCAGTTGCTCAGTGCTAAATTCCCCATAATGCCTTGCTTTCCCTCACATTTTACTCACTCCCCTCCTTCAGCACCCCACCCAGAGCTGGTGCAGAACATCTCATTTCGCTGCAGACTATTGCACAGTGATGTTTCAGCACCTGCTGCTCTCATTCCCTCTGCTCTGTGACCTCATCCAGCACGAGGCAGCAAACCGTATTCACTCAGTGTAGGTATATATGTATATGACTGGGTGATGATGTAATCTGGAGGGGCTGATCAGAGGTGATGACCTCATTTATGGGGCGGGGATAGAGCACAGAGACAAGATCCAATCAAATCTTCAGAAGAGGATGAAGCATTGACTTAGGGGATTGGGCGGAGCCAGAGAGCTGGAGACAACACTGCCAGTGAGAGGGCTACACAACCTCCTGTACTATTAGTAATAACACTGTACTAGTAATGTATGTCTCTATTGTTGAAGGCGTCCAGCGTGTTTCTTCCTATCTCCCTGCTGCATCAGGACAGATAACACCACATATATTAGCAGCTCTGCGTAGGTCTCGGCTGTCATGGAGGTGACCTTCTCCCATTCCTTTAGCCTCTGTGGTTCCCCTGGAAACTAGTCAATCATGGGGGGTCGCGGGAGGGAAGTGATCACATGGGAGAATGGCAAAGCATTGGGTGTCCGTGCATCTGTGTGCATCCATTTTTACATTGACTTCTGTTATAAAAACACGGATCAAAATGCATCTGTTTTTTTCATCCATTTTCAGTGTTGGCCCGACCTACTGCACAGCACAACGCAACGCCTCCCAGAAAGCAAACACTAAAGAAGCAGAGACTCCTGGGAGATTTCAGCTCTGAAGCTGCGGAACGTGAGAAGAGTTTTCCCCGCGACGTCCTCCAAGATTAACCAACAAAAGTGACTGCGGAGGACAAAGCCGCCAGAGCGACGGACACCATGGAGACTTTCCGCTTCCAATGCCGCAAATCTCCAGCGAGAAGTTTTCGGAATGTGGCAGAAGCGACAATCCCGGAAGAGAATTATTCTTCATGATTGGAGATAAAATATTTCAGGACGGTTTTATGTCCGACCCCCAATACGCCCCCTCCCCAAGGCGGCTCCGCAGATCAGAGGAGGAAATCTGTTAGTGTCCGAGCCGAATTGTTAGAGGGAAGGACTGCGCAGCCCGGAGAGTCATAACCTGCCCGCAGCAGACGGGAGCGGGGAGGTCATCCAAGCCGTGACATGTAGAAGGAACATTATATGTACTGTGTCCTCTGCTGTATCCGGAGACCTGAGTGATGTCATCACCCCTGATATAGATATATATACAATCAGGTGTGATTACAGCATGCTGCCTTGTGCTAGGCATCCCACAGGCAGAGGAGCAGACAGGGAATGAATGCAGCAAGTGCTGCAGAGCAATAGACTCCTGTGTACAGAAATGTTCTGCAGCATCTCCAGGCATGGAGCTCTGAGGGAAAGCAATGCATCCCGCCGGGAATCTTCGGCTCTTCAGCTGTTACAAAACTACAATTCCCATCATGCCTGGACAGCCAAAGCTTTAGCAGCTGGAGGGCCGAAGGTTCCCCATCCCTGATTTAAAGGGTTACACATCCACAAAACAAAATGGATTTGTGGTGATTTCAGAACCAGGACAGACTGGTACCTTTAGTCAATGTCAGAGTACCCCTTTAAATCCTTTTACTCATTATAGCTGCGGACAGCAGCAACGCAGAAGTCACAGAACCCTCTAAGCGATAGGCAGCTACCGGGATAACCTTAGGCTAGGGCTACATAGGAAGGTTAGCCATGCACCACAGCTAACCACAGTGAATCTGGTCACGTTGCGATCTGCATGTTGTTACAACTTGGATGGATTCCTGGTCACTAAGATCACAGCCACATCTTTTGTCTTCTTGCAGCCACCACTAGGGGGAGCTTTCTGCATACAGTCTTCTTATAGAGTTCCACTTTCCTGGGTGGAGGATGCGGCCAGCAGAAATACTATGTCAATGCAGGGATTCATATGAATGGCTCCGAGCTACAAATGTGGACAAGCGTATAAAACCCCTTTAAGGCAGCCATATTTGTATAACTAATTGATGACCTGTCAGACTTGATTGTCAATAATTATTGGGTCAGAATTCGCATCATTCATGTGTTGTAATTTCCCCGGAGCGAATGTAATTTGCATCCCTGACCAGTGACTGTAAACGTCTGCGGACCGTGGCGTACAGTGACACGTCCGGGGAAGGAGGGGGGGTTGCCACTAGAACACAACGAGCCGTATGCTTTCCCATTTGCAGTAAAGAAGTCGTCCACATCTCTTAGCCTGAAATTGGAATCAATACTCATTATCTCGTCTGAAAAGAGCGAGCATCCCATTAACAGGAAAATGGGACATTGATCGCGGCTCTGCGGCCTCCACGGGAGCGGCAGATACATCGTAGGCGTCCCGTCAAATAGCATTAATGCGTCGCTGTCCAAACATGTGGCGTTGCGGGGTCACCGAGGAAGGCGAGCGTTCGGCTTGATTAAGTCATTGACATCTGGCAGCATCGTCGCTTCTCATTGATCCCCGGTTTCCAAATACGCAAACTACGATGGCGACTCTCAGGGGTAGTGACTGAGCGGTTACACGTTTCTATGGCTGATACCAGCACCATGGCCGGTGCAACCAGAACCAATGTAACATCCAGATCGCGGAGCATTGTGTCCCTAGTTTCCGAAAGACGCAAAGTACAGAAGGTGCAAAACCCCCTGTGCAAAGTGTCTGATAAGAAACAATAATGGTTACAAATCCCAACGTATGGAAACATAAAGTAAATGGCTTAGAATAGACCACTCCAAGACCCCCCCCGAGAACGGACAAACAGGACGTAACTAACAACCTGCTCAGCCTGAGAAATCAGGAGGGATCTGTGCTCGGGGGTCATCCGGTTATGCCATGTTTTAAAAAAAACTTACAGGAGCCATGAGAAGAAATAAAGTCCTCTATATGCCGGACTGGACCAAAATATATTAGAGCCTTCTCATGATAAGATCCTCCCTGTGTGAAGATCAGACCCCAGCATAAGTCCAGTGATTGATGGATCCAGATCTCTATAGAGCAACATGGCCGATCAGATGGACCCAGAGCTCCAGGTCTCTGTGGAGAAACATGGCCGGTCAGATGGATCCAGATCTCTCTAGAGAAACATGGACAGTCAGATAGATCTAGATCTCTGTGGAGAAACATGGACTGTCGGATGGATCCAGATCTCTATAGAGCAACATGGCAGGTCAGATGGACCCAAAGCCCCGGGTGTCTGTAGAGAAACATGGCCGGTCAAATAGATCCAGGTCTCTGTGGAGAAACATGGCCAGATAGATGGATCCAGATCTCTGTGGAGAAACATGGCCGGTCAGATGGATCCAGATCTCTATAGAGAAACATGGACGGTCAGATAGATCTAGATTAGGGATGGTCCGAACAGAGTTCGGTTCGGGTTCGTACAGAAAACAGAGTTCGGTTCGGGTTCGTGCGGTTCCAGGACCGCCTGGAAAACTGGGATACAGCCATAGCCATAGTATCATACGAACCCGAAACTCGGCAGGTTCGGACCATCCCTAATCTAGATCTCTGTGGAGAAACATGGCCGGTCAGATGGATCCAGATCTGTATAGAGAAACATGGCCGGTCAGATGGATCCAGATCTCTATAGAGCAACATGGCGGGTCAGATGGATCCAGATCTCTGTGGAGAAACATGGCCGGTCAGATTGCCGATGGGTCATGCCTAGTCCAAACTAGGCAACACTGGGTAGATTGGCGTTCTCCACACTATAGCTCTTCAGTTGTTGTAGCCCCAGCATGCCCTTATGGCTTTTCGGTTGCAGATTATTGATTTATTGGCACACTGGAGAGCCACAGGTTAGGCACATGGAGGATGCCCCCCACCATGGGAGTTGTCGTTTTACAACCAAATCCTCCTCTCTCACTTTCCATGAAAAGTTTACGGATCTATAAACGAGTCTTGTGAATGTTCTTCACTCCAGGAGAACGTGATGGATGGATCTTTCCATTCCCATCGCTCATCCACCACCGTCAGCACCTTGATCCCCCGCCGCTGCCGCCTTCCATCCAAAGGAAGCTGATTACGTCGCTCCGGCCATAAAGCAGAGCGATGTGCGGCAGGTTTACACTTAACACCCCTGCAATTTAATTGAAGAATCAAAATGGAAATTTAATTGACACATTAGCGGGATCCTTCTCGCCGTCTCGCGGATAATCGCCTTATATTTCCCTTTCCCCAACACAAAACAGACATTAGCAGCAAACTAACCCTTCAGCGTTTTCACTTCTCACAATTAGAAATTTTTTTTTGCCTTTTCGATTATGTATCGCTGCCGGCGCATAAAAAAAAATGACACTGAAGAAGCGGGTGTTATGGGGCGTGTGCCAGCGCGGGCGCCTGCTGCGCACGGATCAGCAGTAATCGCGGAGCAGATGTCTTTGGCCTCCCTTGATGTATTGTACTTATGCATTTCTAAATGATTTGGTAAACGGCTCCGGTTCCGGCGTGGCGACTGCCATCCTTACAAGCGTCAAGTTTCCCCGGGATTTCCTCGTAGCGGCTAAATAAATTACAAAATGATCAATGCTTAGTAGCTTCCATTCTTTCTTACGGATCGCGCTCAGGAGCATTTCGTGGCGTCGCGCCAATCAGGACGGAACGGAGATAAAGGGAAATTCCAGCAAGCGGAAAATGCGAAAGCTGAAACAATGGCGCGATGAAGCTGGAACAGCCGGCTGGTGGCTGAGTGTATACCGGGCTGATATTTGCATTACAGTAGTGGCGGTGGTGCGTAGGGCAGCCATGGGATCATGCGGCAGAACCTTGAGTTACCGCTGCCAATACTAAAGACGATGCTGCGGAGCTCGCACAATGATATCGGCCTCCGGGAATCATCTTTAGCCAAACTAATATCAATAACTCATTTTATTCATGATTGGAAAAAGAGCGCCACTCCTGTCCTCAGGTTGTATGTAGTATTACAGCTTGCTCTATTTACTTCAATGGAACAGAGATGCAATAGTCCATACAATCTGCAGACAGGGGTGCCACCATTTTTGCAACCCCCTTTGGGGGTCACATGGGGGCGGCACACACTCTGGTGCTAAGCATGCCCCATCAGCACTAGGTATCGTGTGTAATGGTCAGCATCAGAGATATCTCTTATCCTGGCCATTTAACTCCTTAGAAACAAAGATGCCAGCTACTGTATGTGCCACAGGTGTCTCCATACATCACCCACAACCATGTGATCATTAGTAGTCAAGGTAGACAAGACTGGCGGCCATTATATGATTTATATGGTGCAAGGATGGGGATTAGAGCTGTAATGCCATCTCCCGTCTCCAGAGATAGATAGATAGATAGGAGATAGATCGATAGATAGGAGATAGATAGATAGGAGATAGATAGATAGATAGATAGATAGATAGATAGATAGATAGATAGATAGATAGATAGGAGATAGATAGATAGGAGATAGATAGATAGATAGATAGGAGATAGATAGGAGATAGATAGATAGATAGATAGATAGATAGGAGATAGATAGATAGATAGATAGGAGATAGATAGATAGATAGATAGATAGATAGATAGATAGATAGATAGATAGATAGGTAGGAGATAGATAGATAGATAGATAGGAGATAGATAGATAGATAGGAGATAGATAGATAGGAGATAGGAGATAGATAGATAGATAGATAGATAGATAGATAGATAGATAGATAGATAGATAGATAGATAGATAGGAGATAGATAGATAGATAGGAGATAGATAGATAGATAGATAGATAGATAGGAGATAGATGATAGATAGATAGATAGATAGATAGGAGATAGATAGGAGATAGATGATAGATAGATAGATAGATAGATAGATAGATAGATAGATAGATAGATAGGAGATAGATAGATAGATAGATAGATAGGAGATAGATAGATAGGAGATAGATAGATAGGAGATAGATAGATAGATAGATAGATAGATAGATAGGAGATAGATAGGAGATAGATAGATAGATAGATAGGAGATAGATAGGAGATAGATAGATAGATAGATAGATAGATAGATAGATAGGAGATAGATAGATAGATTAGATAGGAGATAGATAGATTATATAGGAGATAGATAGATAGATAGATAGATACATAGGAGATAGATAGATAGGAGATAGATAGATAGGAGATAGATAGATAGGAGATAGATGATAGATAGATAGATAGATAGATAGATAGATAGATAGATAGATAGATAGGAGATAGATAGATACATAGGAGATAGATAGATAGATACATAGGAGATAGATAGATAGATACATAGATACATAGATAGATAGGAGATAGATAGGAGATAGATAGGAGATAGATAGATAGATAGATACATAGGAGATAGATAGGAGATAGATAGGAGATAGATAGATAGATAGATACATAGGAGATAGATAGATAGATAGATACATAGATACATAGATAGATAGGAGATAGATAGGAGATAGATAGATAGATAGATAGATAGATAGATAGATAGATAGATAGATAGATAGATAGACAGACAGACAGACAGATAGATAGATAGATAGATAGGAGATAGATAGATAGATAGATAGATAGATAGGAGATAGATATATAGATAGGAGATAGATAGATAGATAGATAAGAGATAGATAGATAGATAGATAGATAGATAGATAGGAGATAGATAGATAGATAGATAGATAGATAAGAGATAGATAGATAGATAGATAGATAGATAGATAGATAGATAGATAGATAGATAGGAGATAGATAGATACATAGGAGATAGATAGATAGATAGATAGGAGATAGATAGATAGATAGATAGGAGATAGATAGATAGATAGATAGATAGATAGATAGATAGATAGGAGATAGATAGATAGGAGATAGATAGATAGATAGATAGATAGGAGATAGATAGATAGATAGATAGATAGATAGATAGGAGATAGATAGATAGATAGATAGGAGATAGATAGATAGATAGATAGATAGGAGATAGATAGATAGATAGATAGATAGATAGATAGGAGATAGATACATAGGAGATAGATACATAGGAGATAGATAGGAGATAGATAGGAGATAGATAGATAGGAGATAGATAGATAGATAGGAGATAGATAGGAGATAGATAGATAGGAGATAGATAGATAGGAGATAGATAGATAGATAGATAGATCTCTAATTAATCTCAGAATATATATTGTCAGTTTGGCTTACACTTTAGTTGGGGTCTCTCTCCCCCACCTGCAGGGGCCTATAAATAGTCCAGTAATAAGGCCGAGTCCTCCACCTGCACAGTAACAACTATTGAACTCTTCATGTCCAGGATCCCCGGCATTACCCAGAAACCTCGGGATGACTCGGGCGCTGCACGCTTCCTCCATCTATCTCCTCTCTGTTCCAGTTTCTCCTCCCGAGCGCTCACAAACTTCCCATAAGTCCCTCATTAAAAAATGCAAATAGGAAAACAGCGAGAGCGATTTACCGCGACCCAACAACGTGACTACGGATCCCTCTAGATTATAGACGTGAGGAGAGAGAATTATAATCACAGGGATCTAGAACAAATCAGAAGATAATCACAGGGAACTAGAATAAATAAATAAAAAATCTAGAATAAATAAATAATCACAGGGTTCTAGATCAAGATGAAAATAACCACAGGGTTCTAGAACAAACAAAATAACCACAGGGATCTAGAACAAATCATAAGATAATCACAGGGATCTAGAATAAACTGAAAATAATCACAGGGTTCTAGAACAAAATAATATTTTTTTTTTTTTTTTTTGCAGGGTTCTAGAACAAATCAAAAGATAATCACGGGGAATCTAGAATAATAATAATAAAAAAAAACCCAATCACAGGGATCTAGAACAAAGAACATAAAAAAAAATCCACTTGGTTCTAGAACAAATTAAATACAATCCCAGGGTTGTACTGTATATGTGAATTGTTCTCACCCAGGGGGCTGTGACCTCCTCAGTGACGGCTGTAACCCCTGCCATTAGGTGGCGCTATATCCAGAGGTGAGTGGCTTGTATTTTATTTTACTAGTCAAGAACAGGGACAAATACAATGTGACCTGGGAAGGGTATATAGGAAGAACCTCAGCACCATGGACAGCAGCGCCTGCAGGATCCGTCACCAGCATCATCTGTTGTGCTGGATAACGCAGGAACTTGTGACAATCACCAACCTTTACAGAGTGCGGAGCCCATACAGGACCCCTACCGAGTACGGAGCCCATACGAGACCCCTACAGTGTGCGCAGCCCATACAGGACCCCTACAGTGTGCGCAGCCCATACGGGACCCCTACAGTGTGCGCAGCCCATACGGGACCCCTACAGTGTGCGCAGCCCATACGAGACCCCTACAGTGTGCGCAGCCCATACGGGACCCCTACAGTGTGCGCAGCCCATACGGGACCCCTACAGTGTGCGCAGCCCATACGGGACCCCTACAGTGTGCGCAGCCCATACGGCACCCCTACAGAGTGCGGAGCCCATACAGGACCCCTACAGTGTGCGCAGCCCATACGGGACCCCTACAGAGTGCGGAGCCCATACGGGACCCCTACAGAGTGCGCAGCCCATACGGGACCCCTACAGAGTGCGGAGCCCATACGGGACCCCTACAGTGTGCGGAGCCCATACGGAACCCCTACAGTGTGCGCAGCCCATACGGGACCCCTACAGAGGGCGGAGCCCATACGGGACCCCTACAGAGTGCGGAGCCCATACGGGACCCCTACAGAGTGCGGAGCCCATACGGGACCCCTACAGAGTGCGGAGCCCATACGGGACCCCTACAGTGTGCGCAGCCCATACGGAACCCCTACAGTGTGCGGAGCCCATATGAGACCCCTACAGAGTGCGCAGTCCATACGGGGCCCCTACAGTGTGCGCAGCCCATACGGGACCCCTACAGAGTGCGCAGCCCATACGGGACCCCTACAGTGTGCGCAGCCCATACGGGACCTCGGGACCTCTACAGTGTGCGGAGCTCATAAGGGACCTCTACAGAGTGCGGAGCCCATACGGGACCCCTACAGTGTGCGCAGCCCATACGGGACCCCTACAGAGGGCGGAGCCCATACGGGACCCCTACAGAGTGCGGAGCCCATACGGGACCCCTACAGTGTGCGGAGCCCATACGGGACCCCTACAGTGTGCGGAGCCCATACGGGACCCCTACAGAGTGCGCAGCCCATACGGGACCCCTACAGAGTGCGCAGCCCATACGGGACCCCTACAGTGTGCGCAGCCCATACGGGACCTCTACAGTGTGCGCAGCCCATACGGGACCTCTACAGTGTGCGCAGCCCATACGGGACCCCTACAGTGTGCGCAGCCCATACGGGACCCCTACAGAGTGCGCAGCCCATACGGGACCCCTACAGTGTGCGCAGCCCATACGGGACCCCTACAGTGTGCGGAGCCCATACGGGACCCCTACAGTGTGCGCAGCCCATACGGGACCCCTACAGTGTGCGGAGCCCATACGGGACCCCTACAGTGTGCGGAGCCCATACGGGACCCCTACAGAGTGCGGAGCCCATACGGGACCCCTACAGAGTGCGCAGCCCATACGGGACCCCTACAGAGTGCGGAGCCCATACGGGACCCCTACAGAGTGCGGAGCCCATACGGGACCCCTACAGAGTGCGGAGCCCATACAGGACCCCTACAGTGTGCGCAGCCCATACGGGACCCCTACAGAGTGCGCAGCCCATACGGGACCCCTACAGAGTGCGCAGCCCAAACGAGACCCCTAGAGTGTGCGGAGCCCATACGGGACCCCTACAGAGTGCGGAGCCCATACGGGACCCCTACAGAGTGCGGAGCCCATACGGGACCCCTACAGAGTGCGCAGCCCATACGGGACCCCTACAGAGTGCGCAGCCCATACGGGACCCCTACAGAGTGCGGAGCCCATACGAGACCCCTACAGAGGGCGGAGCCCATACGGGACCCCTACAGAGTGCGGAGCCCATACGGGACCCCTACAGACTGCGGAGTATGAGACCCCCGAGATGTCTGCAGGATCCACAGAGAATGACCCCCAGCAATATACAACCTTCATACAGATGGGGAGGAATCCTCCTGTGTCCTCCGGATATAATACAGAACACGGAGTGTAATAACATATTATTATAGACGTCTCCAACCTGTCACATTACATCTTATTATCCGGGAATCTCCTCCACGTTTATCTGTTACTGAGAAGGTGATGTAATAATAGAGCCGACACCACCGAGATGTAATAATATATATAAGCAACCCGATCATTATAATTATATCATCCTGTAGTCTGCAAACATTATACATCCTGTATTATACTCCAGAGCTGCACTCACTATTCTGCTGGTGAGGTCACTGTGTACATACATTACTGATCCTGAGTTACATCCTGTATTATACCCCAGAGCTGCACTCACTATTCTGCTGGTGGGGTCACTGTGTACATACATTACTGATCCTGTGCTGTACTCCAGAGCTGCACTCACTATTCTGCTGGTGGGGTCACTGTGTACATACATTACATTACTGATCCTGAGTTACATCCTGTATTATACTCCAGAGCTGCAGTCACTATTCTGCTGGTGGGGTCACTGTGTACATACATTACTGATCCTGAGTTACATCCTGTATTATACTTCAGAGCTGCACTCACTATTCTGCTGGTGGGGTCACTAAGGACGCCGCCATCGTTTCTGCCCAATAATCGTTCTCATAAACCGCATCAAGATTTCAGATTTTTACAAAATAGTTATTGAAAAAATTGAAAAATTCCTTTACACGAAATCTCTAGAAGTTTCCCGATAAACGGAGATTACAGAGAATTTGAGTTTGTATTTTGGGAGCTGCGCGGCCGTCGCTATGGTAACCGGCTCTCCGCTCCCCGAGCGGTACTAGAAATTCCTTCACCGCTGCGTTCAGGTAACAAGGAGAAGAAGATTAAGAGTGCGGGGGAGGAGAGGAGGAGGAAACGAGGAAACGATACCCCCCCACACACACACACACTGTATTATAGAGAGATTCTATATCACAAGTCCGATAATCCGTCAGGACACAGGATTATAGTGTGGTGTCCCACTATTAGTGTCTTATGCACCTGTCAAAAAGTTCTCACTACAGGTTGTGTTGAATGAGGTATTCTGGAGTTTCAGCACTAGGTGTCAGTGTTTCTTTTAGGTATATGTTCTTATATGCACAGCTAAGGAAGTTATGGGTTAATGTTGTTGTTATACCATGTGTTTGTTGCTGACCAATAGGAGGTGCTTTCTCTCTCTCTGCCTATCCCTGCTTTCCGCACGCGCTCGCCCCCTGTGGGAGGAGTTGGTTGGCTCTGTGTGGGAGGAAGTACGCAGTCTGGTCACCTAAGTGTATAGATGCAGCAAGAGACAACCAGTTCTTTTATCAATACTACTATACCTATTATACAGTGCTAAGCACACCACGGGAGAGGCAACCAAGGAACACCCTGGCCCACGCCAGGAACACGTCTACAAAGAGCAGGGCAGTATCCTGATCACAGAGGAACTAGCCTCAATAGGACAAAGCAGCCAGTACAGAAGGCCTAAGTATCCTATCGCGCAGTGCTTGTATACCTAGCTACACCCAGATAACCACGGCTTGGGCTTGCACTACCCTACTGGGATGGGTTCAACGATACCAGGGGGCAGTAGGTGGTCAGACCAAAGTCTACACACAAGTACAAGTAACACTTCACTATTGAAGATATCTCCAGGTTACAGCAGAGTACATTGCTACACTGGGTTAGGGCTCCTCTGGCCAACTCCTCCCCTCTACTCTACAAGCACCACTACAACTACCTCTCTCTCTTGCTATGCTCAAGCACCTTCTCCAGCACAAAGGTCAAGCACTCCAGTGTGTAAAAAGTTATCTACTTGTGAAACGTGTATTGTTATTCTGAGAAGCCTTACAGCAAAGCTGGTATATTTTTATATCACTGGGGCTCACACCAACCACACACCTTGGGTTAGTTTTCCCCTTTCTGTGGGTGGTGGTACCGATAGACCAGGTGGGTCAGTTGCCACTCCGGACTACCGTGACAAGAGCCCAAGGCACCCACTGCAACCCGGCAGGTTACAGGTTACAGTACAGCCAGCCATACAAATAGCAAGTACCAACATCCCACCTGTGTGCTGGACTAGCACTGGCGTCACCACTATAACATCTCTGGCTGAGCTGTACAACCACCATCAGTGTACTCTGACATCCCAAATTGTGGTTCTCCAGCTGTTGCACAACTACAACTCCCAGCATGCCCTCGTGGCAAGCATCAAATCAGGGTCAGCCTCAATCTGTTGCTAAACTGTCCTGACCAAGAAGATGAGATATGGTGTCAGAAAGTGCCAGAGATTTGTAATTTACTTCTACAAAAAAAAAAAATCTCCAGTCTTCCAGTACTTATCAGCTGCTGTATGTCCTGCAGGAAGTGGTGTATTCTCTCCAGTCTGACACAGTGCTCTCTGCTGCCACCTCTGTCCATGTCAGGAACTGTCCAGAGCAGGAGAGGTTTTCTATGGGGATTCGCTGCTGCTCTGGACAGTTCCTGACATGGACAGAGGTGGCAGCAGAGAGCACTGTGTCAGACTGGAGAGAACACACCACTTCCTGCAGGACGTACAGCAGCTTATAAGTGCTAGAAGACTGGAGGTTATTACATAGAAGTAAATTACAAATGTATATAACTTTCTGACACAAGTGAATTTGAAAGATTTTTGTTTTGCTGGAGTACCCCTTTAAACTGCGACCTTCTGGCTCTTGAAAAACAGTGTTCATCATCCTGGTGAGGAAGCTGAGATATAAGGAGCTGTATGTATAGAGTTCCCCAACCTGTGGATTTTCAGCTGTTGCAGAACTACAACTCCCATCATGCCCTGCAGAGTCCTGGCGCTCCGCACACACATCTCGCAGCCACCTGTCCGCTCGCCCGTGGCCGCTATATCTGCCGCATATGCTTCCATTACCGGCGTGCTGGAAGTGTCGTTTCCTGAGTCCCTGTAAATCCATCCGCCGCCATCTGCTGTGCCGAGTAATCACCAAAGCACGACGCCATAACTCACCGGCGCCTCGTAAAACCGCCATTACCAGCCATCCGGATGCAGGACCATGAGCTCTGCTTAAACCTACGACATCTGCCCCGACAATCAACACGAAACAACGATGGCGTGTGACCACCCATACAGCAGCACAGAGCATTTCAGGAAGTGTAGGAGCAGAATCCACCAGCGGCACAGAGCATTTCAGGAAGTGTAGGAGAAGAATCCACCAGCAGCACAGAGTATTTTAGGAAGTGTAGGAGCAGAATATACCAGCAGCACAGAGTACTTCAGGTGACAGGGTGGCGCTCTGTGTGGTGTCCCACCACAGGTGTTCCTTGTCTGGAACCTGTCGCAAAAGCCTTGTACTTAAACGTAAGGTGGTGATGAAGGTGTTTGTGAGTTTCGCCACCAGATGTCAGTACTATGTATAAGCTAATATATATGTATTGCACAGCTGTAGTAACTGAAGGGTTACTGTTTCTTTGTATTATGTGGTTCTGTGGACCAGTGGAGATACGTCTTTCTCTTCTACCTATCTCTATACTTCTTTCTCTGCACATTCTCCTCTCCACCACTCACAGGGACCTTACATACCCTGTAGGAAGTAGTCACTTTGGGAGAGGAAGTGTAGCGTCAGTTTCCCTCTGATTCTCTGAGGAGTAGGACACACACAGAATAGGCACCCCTGCTGAGCTTAGCCAGGGCCTGGCTCTGCCAGGTTCCCTCTCTGGGACAGTCCAGTATTGTTAGTGCTCAGAGACACACGGGTATGGAGAACCCAGAGACTTTTCTTCCTAAGACTGTAGCTACAGACACTATGCAGTGTTAAACTACTACAGGAGGACCTGTAGTCAGAGATCACTCCATGAACCTCTCTTAAAAGTGCAGGGCGGTATCCTAAGAAAAAGGAACTGACCCGGATAGAGCAAAGCAACCATACAAAGGTCTATGTACTCTATTTCGCAGCGCAGGTGACACTGGATAATTTCGAACACTTAGCTAATCTCAAGTAGCCAAGACTGGTGCTTGTGTCACCCTGATAGGACAGGTACCCCGACACTGCTAGGCAGAAGGTGGTTTAGATGAAACACGGGCAAAAGTATTCTTCTCACAAGTATCTTTCTCTCAAATTCCAGCAGAGCACACTATTACCCTGGGTTGGGACTCTCGCTCAACACTAAGCTACTCTGTATGTAATAATGTATATAACATCCAGGTCACGGGGCGGAGGGCTCTGTATGTAATAATGTATATAACATCCAGGTCACAGGGGGGGCACTCTATGTAAGAATGTATAAAACGTCCAGGTGACAGGGCGGGTGGCTCTGTATGTAATAATGTATATAACGTCCAGGTCACAGGGCGGCGCTCTGTATGTAATGATGTATATAACGTCCAGGTCACGGGGCGGGGGGCTCTGTATGTAATAATGTATATAATATCCAGGTCACAGGGCGGGGGCTCTCTATGTAATAATGTATATAACGTCCAGGTCACAGGGCGGCGCTCTGTATGTAATAATGTATATAACGTCCAGGTTACGGCGCGGGGGCTCTGTATGTAATAATGTATATAACGTCCAGGTCACAGGGCGGCGCTCTGTATGTAATAATGTATATAACGTCCAGGTGACAGGGCGGCGCTCTGTATGTAATGATGTATATAACGTCCAGGTCGCGGGGCGGGGGGCTCTGTATGTAATAATGTATATAACGTCCAGGTCACAGGGCGGCGCTCTGTATGTAATAATGAATATAACGTCCAGGTCGCGGGGCGGGGGGCTCTCTATGTAATAATGTATATAACGTCCAGGTCACAGGGCGGCGCTCTGTATGTAATAATGTATATAACGTCCAGGTCGCGGGGCGGGGGGCTCTCTATGCAATAATGTATATAACGTCCAGGTCACGGGGCGGGGGGCTCTCTATGCAATAATGTATATAACGTCCAGGTCACGGGGCGGGGCGCTCTGTATGTAGTAATGTATATAACGTCCAGGTCACAGGGCGGAGGGCTCTGTATGTAATAATGTATATAACATCCAGGTCACAGGGCGGGGGCTCTCTATGTAATAATGTATATAACGTCCAGGTCACGGGGCGGGGGGCTCTATATGTGAAAATGTATATAACGTCTACGTCACGGGGCGGGGGGCTCTCTATGTAATAATGTATATAACGTCCAGGTCACAGGGCGGCGCTCTGTATGTAATAATGTATATAACGTCCAGGTCGCGGGCCGGGGGGCTCTGTATGTAATAATGTATATAACGTCCAGGTCACGGGGCGGGGGGCTCTGTATGTAATAATGTATATAACGTCCAGGTCACAGGGCGGCGCTCTGTATGTAATAATGTATATAACGTCCAGGTCGCGGGCCGGGGGGCTCTGTATGTAATAATGTATATAACGTCCAGGTCACGGGGCGGGGGGCTCTGTATGTAATAATGTATATAACGTCCAGGTCACGGGGCGGGGGGCTCTGTATGTAATAATGTATATAACGTCCAGGTTACGGGGCGGGGGGCTCTCTATGCAATAATGAATATAACGTCCAGGTCGCGGGGCGGGGGGCTCTCTATGCAATAATGTATATAACGTCCAGGTCACGGGGCGGGGGGCTCTCTATGCAATAATGTATATAACGTCCAGGTCACGGGGCGGGGGGCTCTGTATGTAATGGTATATATAACGTCCAGGTCTCGGGGCGAGGGGCTCTCTATGTAATGGTATATATAACGTCCAGGTCACGGGGCGGGGGGCTCTGTATGTAATGGTATATATAACGTCCAGGTCACGGGGCGGGGGGCTCTCAATGTAATGGTATATATAACGTTCAGGTTGTATCCATGGTTCCAGCACAGGGAGGCTGTTGCCCTTAGCAACCACTATACTGCTGTGGTAAAATGAAAGCTGTGCTGTGACTGGTTGCTATGGGTAACAGACAGCGTCACCATGGCAGGGTCACCCAGGACACACACTAAGGTAGAGGCTGATCTGATGCTTGCTGTCAGGGCCTGCTGAGAGTTGTAGTTCTGCAGCCACTCTCTAGATCCAATCTGACCTGGCTGATACCAGAGAGCAGTATCCGGCCTCCACCTGTCAGTAATTTACTTCAGTCCTCACGGTCGCTGCTTATCATCCTCTCCGGTTCCTTCCGCCGCCATCCACGCCACTTCTGCGTTTTCTTTGGAGAAGAATTGAATCTCTTTTTTTTCTTTCCACCTTAAGTGGCGAGAAATCCGCCCGACATAAAGCAATAAGCTGCAAATCCAATATGAAAGACTTTCCCGTCTCCGATTCATTTAGCGGAACCTTCGCCCTGCAAATAAGATCACAGGAAATAAATTGTGGATTTCATCAATGTTCTGCGTCCGTCTATCAGCGCCGGAACCGCAGCGAATCGCAGGAGCCGCCACCAGACGGGACTCACTATTACTATACCAGGAAGTGGTGACTGATGGGAAAGGCGGCATCTGTGGGGGTAAAAGTCACACGCGGGCTCCGCCCCAATAATCCCACATTCTTTATACAGTGGTATATATATCTATATCATAAAAATCAAAGTCTGTCTGTCTGTCTGTCTGTCCTTCTGTCTGTCTGTCTGTCTGTCTGTCCTTCTGTCTGTCTGTCTGTCTGTCCTTCTGTCTGTCTGTCTGTCCTCTATAGACTTCCAAACGCCTGAACCGTTTGACCCCAAATTTGGCCCACAGATACATTGGGTGCCCGGAAAGGTTATTGCGAAGGTCCCGTCCCCGCCAGATGTACAGGAGGGGAGGGGGAGGGGAAAGAGAGGCGCCCCATAGAGATGAATGGGAAAATCTCCTCACTGCACACACAGGTGATATAATTAGCTGCAACAGACACGGCAGTTGGAGCCTTAGCAACCAATAGGATTACTGCTTTCATTTTCACAGGGAGCAATGGTTGCTAGGGAAGCTGCCTCACAACATCCACAGTAATAACTGGTAGACCCCCTACTCCATCTATACAGTACATGTATACAGGACCCCCTACTCCATCCATACAGTATATGTATATACAGGACCCCCTACTCCATCTATACAGTACATGTATATACAGGACCCCCTACTCCATCTGTACAGTACATGTATACAGGGCCCCCTACTCCATCTATACAGTACATGTATACAGGACCCCCTACTCCATCTATACAGTACATGTATACAGGGCCCCCTACTCCATCTATACAGTACATGTATATACAGGACCCCCTACTCCATCTATACAGTACATGTATACAGGACCCCCTACTCCATCTATACAGTACATGTATATACAGGACCCCCTACTACATCTATACAGTACATGTATATACAGGAGCCCCTACTCCATCTATACAGTACATGTATACAGGGCCCCCTACTGCATCTATACAGTACATGTATATACAGGACCCCCTACTCCATCTATACAGTACATGTATATACAGGACCCCCTACTCCATCTATACAGTACATGTATATACAGGACCCCCTACTCCATCTATACAGTACATGTATATACAGGGCCCCCTACTCCATCTATACAGTACATATATATACAGGACCCCCTACTCCAAATATACAGTACATGTATATACAGGACCCCCTACTCCATCTATACAGTACATGTATATACAGGACCCCCTACTCCATCTATACAGTACATGTATATACAGGACCCCCTACTCCATCTATACAGTACATGTATATACAGGACCCCCTACTCCATCTATACAGTACATGTATATACAGGGCCCCCTACTCCATCCATACAGTACATGTATACAGGACCCCTACTCCATCTATACAGTACATGTATATACAGGACCCCCTACTCCATCTATACAGTACATGTACAGTGGCGGTCTTTGGCACCAAGCACCCCAAGCGATCGCTTGGGGCCCCCAACATCCATGGGGGCCCCCACGCCCTGCTCTTGTGCTCAAGACCCCTGGACAGGGCCGCTGCCCCGCTCGCTGCTGCCATCTGAACTGTAACTATGAGCACTCGTAATGAGCGCTCACAGTTACATGCAGCAGCACTGACAGGGCGGGAGACATTGGCCCCCTTCCTGTCAGTCACTCTTGTGGCCGCAGGAAGGGTTTTCCCTGCGGTCACAAGTGGCAGCTTTGTCCTTGTGGTGACGGCGCTCCAGTGACATCACTGGAGCATCGGCGCCAGGACAAGGGGAGTGCGGCCTCTTGTGATCGTAGGGAAAACCCTTCCTGCGGCCACAAGAGTGAAGAGAAGAGGAGACGCCCGGACCCAGGTGAGTATAAGTGTTTGTTTTATTGTGTTATATACTATATGGGAGGGGGAGCACACAGGGGTCTGTTTAACTGGGGGAGTGCACATCGGGGGTCTATATAAATGGGGGGAGCACACAGGGGGGCTATATAACAGGGGGAGCACACATGGGGGCTATAGACTACTGGGGCTTCACAGAGGGGTCTATATACTACTGGGGGCAGCACACAGGGGGTCTATATACTACTTGGGGCAGCAGAATCGGGTCTATATACAACTTGGAGAGCCCACAGGAGGTTTATATCCAAGTGGGGGAGCACACAGGGGGGCTATATACTACTGGGGGAACATACAGGGGGTCTATATACTACTTGTGAGGCACACAGGTGGTCTATATATAACTGGGGGAGCACACAGGGGTCTGTATACTACTGGAGCAGCACACAAGGGGTCTATATAATACTGGTGGGGCACACAGGGGGTCTATATACTACTGGGGGAACCACACAGGGGGTTTAAATACTACTGGAGGAGCACACAGGGGTCTATATCCAAGTGGGGGAGCACACAGGAGGTCTATATCCAAGTGGGGGAGCACACAGGGGGGCTAAATACCCCTGAGGGAGCACACAGGGGGCCTATATACTAGTGGGGCACACAGGGGGTCTATATACAACTGGTGCAGCACACAGGAGGTCTATATACTTCGGGGGGAGCACACAGGGGGGCTATATATAATGGGGGGGGACACACAGGGGTCTATATACTATTGGGGGAAGCAAACAAGGGGTATATACTACTCGGGGCAGGACACAAGGGGTATATACTACTGGGGGCAACACACAGCGGTCTATTGTTTTGGAACGTGTGTCGAGGGGGGCCCCAGACATAGCTTCGCTTGGGGCCCCAGAAATGCCAAGACCGCCCCTGTACATGTATATACAGGGCACTACAGGTATACAGGACCCCCTACTCCATCTATACAGTACATGTATACAGGACCCCCTACTCCATCTATACAGGACCCCCTACTCCATCTATACAGTACATGTATATACAGGGCCCACTACTGCATCTATACAGTACATGTATATACAGGACCCCCTACTCCATCTATACAGTACATGTATATACAGGACCCCCTACTCCATCTATACAGTACACGTATATACAGGACCCCCTACTCCATCTATACAGTACATGTATATACAGGACCCCCTACTCCATCTATACAGTACATGTATATACAGGACCCCCTACTCCATCTATACAGTACATGTATATACAGGGCACTACAGGTATACAGGACCCCCTACTCCAACTATACAGTATATGTATATACAGGACCCCCTACTCCATCTATACAGTACATGTATATACAGGGCACTACAGGTATACAGGACCCCCTACTCCATCTATACAGTACATGTATACAGGACCCCCTACTCCATCTATACAGGACCCCCTACTCCATCTATACAGTACAGGTATGCAGGACCCCCTACTCCATCTATACAGTACATGTATATACAGGACCCCCTACTCCATCTATACAGTACATGTATATACAGGGCCCCCTACTCCATCTATACAGTACATGTATATACAGGACCCCCTACTCCATCTATACAGTACATGTATACAGGACCCCCTACTCCATCTATACAGTACATGTATATACAGGGCCCCCTACTCCATCTATACAGTACATGTATATACAGGACCCCCTACTCCATCTATACAGTACATGTATATACAGGACCCCCTACTCCATCTATACAGTACATGTATATACAGGGCCCACTACTGCATCTATACAGTACATGTATATACAGGACCCCCTACTCCATCTATACAGTACATGTATACAGGACCCCCTACTCCATCTATACAGTACATGTATATACAGGGCCCCCTACTCCATCTATACAGTACATGTATATACAGGACCCCCTACTCCATCTATACAGTACATGTATATACAGGGCCCACTACTGCATCTATACAGTACATGTATATACAGGAACCCCTACTCCATTTATACAGTACATGTATACAGGACCCCCTACTCCATCTATACAGTACATGTATACAGGACCCCCTACTCCATCTATACAGTACATGTATACAGGACCCCCTACTCCATCTATACAGTACATGTATATACAGGGCCCCCTACTCCATCTATACAGTACATGTATATACAGGGCACTACAGGACAGGTATACCAAACTGTGACTGGGTAACACTGCCACACCAGACCTGACCAATACCGCCATACTGTGACTGGATAACACTGCCACACCAGACCTGACCAATACCGCCATACTGTGACTGGATAACACTGTCATAACACGCCTGACCAATACCGCCATACTTTGACTGGGTAACACCTCCATACCAGACCTGACCAATACAGCCACACTGTGACTGGATAACACCGCTATACCAGACCTGACCAATACCGCCATACTGTGACTGGGTAACACTGCCACACCAGACCTTACCAATACCGCCATACTGTGCTGGATAACACTGTCATAACACGCCTGACCAATACCGCCACACTGTGACTGGGTAACACCTCCATACCAGACCTGACTAATACCGCCATACTGTGACTGGATAACACTGCCATACCAGACCTGACCAATACCGCCATACTGTGACTGGATAACACTGCCATACCAGACCTGACCAATACCGCCATACTGTGACTGGGTAACACTGCCACACCAGCCCTGACCAATACCGCCATACTGTGCTGGATAACACTGTCATACCAGACCTGACCAATACAGCCATACTGTAACTGGGTAACACTGCCACATCAGACCTGACCAATACCGCCATACTGTGCTGGATAACACTGTCATACCAGACCTGACCAATACCGCCATACTGTGACTGGATAACACTGCCATACCAGACCTGACAAATACCGACACACTGTGACTGGATAACACCACTATACAAGACCTGACCAATACCGCCATACAGTGACTGGATAACACCACTTTACCAGACCTTACCAATACCGCCATACTGTGACTGGATGAATCTGCCATACCAGACCTGACCAATACCGCCATACTGTGACTGGATAACACTGCTATACCAGACCTGACCAATATCGCCATACTGTGGCTGGATAACACCGTCATACCAGACCTGACCAATACCGCCATACTGTGACTGGATAACACTGTCATACCAGACCTGACTAATACCGCCATACTGTGACTGGATAACACTGCCACAGCACCTCCACCAACTCTATACTACAGGTATACAGAACTCCAAACTATACACTACAGGTATACAGGACCCTCGAACTATACTTCAGGTATACAAGACCTCCACCAACTCTATACTCCAGGTATACAGCACCTCCACCAACTCTATACTACAGGTATACAGGACCCTCTATACACACTGACACTTTATACCCGGGCAGCGCGGGGTACATTTTCCAATATATATATATATATATATATATATATATATATATACACACACACACACAGTGGTGCCTTGGATTACGAGTAATACTTTCCGGGACGGCGCTTGTAATCCACATCCACTCTTATATCAAAGCAAATTTTCCCATAAGAAATCACTGATCTGCAGACAATTGGTTGACCCCCCCCCCATTCTCTCTATATCCCACTATGGGGCCCATTCTCTATATACCACTATGGGGCCCATTCTCTATATACCACTATGGGGCCCATTCTCTATATACCACTATGGGGTCATTCTCTATATACCACTATGGGGCTTATTCTCTATATACAGTACCACTATGGGGCCCATTCTCTATATACCACTATGGGGCCCATTCTCTATATACCACTATGGGGCTTATTCTCTATATACCACTATGGGGTCATTCTCTATATACCACTATGGGGCTTATTCTCTATATACCACTATGGGGCCCATTCTCTATATACCACTATGGGGCCCATTCTATACCACTATGGGGCCCATTCTCTATATACCACTATGGGGTCATTCTCTATATACCACTATGGGGCTTATTCTCTATATACAGTACCACTATGGGGCTTATTCTCTATATACCACTATGGGGCCCATTCTCTATATACCACTATGGGGTCATTCTCTATATACCACTATGGGGCTTATTCTCTATATACCACTATGGGGCCCATTCTCTCTTTATACCACTATGGGGTCATTCTCTATATACTTCTATGGGGCTTATTCTCTATATACCACTATGGGGCCCATTCTCTCTATATACCTCTTTGGGGCCCATTCTCTCTATATACCACTATGGGGCCCATTCTCTATATACCTCTATGGTGCCCATTCTCTATATACCTCTATGGTGCCCATTCTCTATGTACCACTATTGGGCCCATTCTTTATATACCACTTTGGCTGTCCAGGCATGATGGGATTTGTAGTTTGGCAGCAGTTGGAGGGCCACCGGCTCCCTGGCATAGTACATAATTTCCTGATATGGGGCTGCTCCATAGATGATATAGACTAATGAGAAGGGCTTTAGTCCCCCTCTTTGGCCTGGAATGCCCCCTCGGCCCCAGATCAGGTGGAGCACCCCCTCGGCCGCGGATCAGGTGGAGCACCCCCTCGGCTGCGGATCAGGTGGAGCACCCCCCTCGGCCGCGGATCAGGTGGAGCACCCCCCTCGGCCGCGGATCAGGTGGAGCACTCCCCTCGGCCCCGGATCAGGTGGAGCACCCCCCTCGGCTCCAGATCAGGTGGAGCACCCCCCTCGGCCGCGGATCCGGTGGAGCACCCCCCTCGGCCTTGGATCAGGTGGAGCACCCCCCTCGGCCTTGGATCAGGTGGAGCACCCCCCTCGGCCCTGGATCAGGTGGAGCACCCCCCTCGGGCCGTCGATCAGGTGGAGCACCCCCTCGGCCCCGGATCAGGTGGAGCCCCCCCTCTTGGCCGCGGATCAGGTGGAGCACCCCCCTCGGCCGCGGATCAGGTGGAGCACCCCCCCTCGGCCGCGGATCAGGTGGAGCACCCCCCTCGGCCTTGGATCAGGTGGAGCACCCCCTCGGCCTTGGATCAGGTGGAGCACCCCCCTCGGCCTTGGATCAGGTGGAGCGCCCCCCTCGGCCCTCGATCAGGTGGAGCACCCCCCTCGGGCCGCCAATCAGGTGGAACACCCCCTCGGCCCCGGATCAGGTGGAGCTCCCCCCCTCGGCCGCGGATCAGGTGGAGCACCCCCCTCGGCCACGATCAGGTGGAGCACCCCCCTCGGCCGCCGATCAGGTGGAGCACCCCCCTCGGCCCCGGATCAGGTGGAGCACCCCCCTCGGCCGCCGATCAGGTGGAGCACCCCCCTCGGCCCCGGATCAGGTGGAGCACCCCCCTCGGCCGCCGATCAGGTGGAGCACCCCCCTCGGCCCTGGATCAGGTGGAGCACCCCCCTCGGCCGCGGATCAGGTGGAGCACCCCCCTCGGCCACGGATCAGGTGGAGCACCCCCCTCGGCCGCCGATCAGGTGGAGCACCCCCCTCGGCCACGGATCAGGTGGAGCACCCCCCTCGGCCCTGGATCAGGTGGAGCACCCCCCTCGGCCCGGATCAGGTGGAGCACCCCCCTCGGCCCCGTCTGTTCACTCCACCTGCTAAAGCTGCAAATAATTCAGAAGAGAAGAAATCTAAAAATATCCTTCTTCCCGGGATCCACTTATCTGCGGCAATGTATAATGCACCTGCTGTCTGCACAATAGAAGATGGCGCCCGCTGCGCCGGCCGCGGCCCCGACCATTGTTATTAGTCATCACCAGCGCCTAATAATTAATATATTATCCTGATTAATGACTGGGAACTAAACGGCAGGTGATGATGGGGGGAGCCTTCCCTCCGTATCCGCACTGTCTGACTGCCGGAGCAGAAAGGGGAGGCGGGAAGAAGCAGCAATTAGTCGCAGCGTCTGTCAGACCCGCCACCGCCGTCTCCATGGTTCATGATAATACAACTCACAATAATAGGAATAATCTGCTGTGTATTCATAGAAACACTAAAGGGCACAGGGGGCTCCACCTGGCGCCACCTACAGCTTCTCACCGCCACTGCACAGTATCTAAGCTGGAGTTCCCCTTTAAGTGTATATTTGTGGAAGATCCCAGACACTTACAGTGATGAGATAGTAAAAATCCTCAACTATACAATTCGGATAATCCGCCCATTGTCCTGCGGGGCAGATTTCAGCTCTGAAGCACATCAATTCTGCTCATAGAGATGCTCAAGCCCCGATGAAAGTCAGAGTTTTCATAAAATGGAGGAGAGACTGATTGGAGAACAATGCTTTTCAGTGTAAGGACTCCACATACAGCACCCCGTATCTCAGCATCCTCAACATGACTTTACATAAAGCTCACCATATCTCAGCTTCCTGAGCATAATGGGAGTTGTAGTTAAAGGGGAACTCTTGTTAAACTGGTGTCAGAAAGTTATATAGATGTGTATTTACTTCTATTACAAAATCTTCAGTCTTTCAGTACTTATCAGCTGCTGTATGTCCTGCAGGAAGTGGTGTATTCTCTCCAGTCTGACACAGTGCTCTCTGCTGCCACCTCTGTCCATGTCAGGAACTGTCCAGAGCAGCAGCAAATCCCCATAGAAAACCTCTCCTGCTCTGGACAGTTCCTGACATGGACAAAGGTGGCAGCAGAGAGCACTGTGTCAGACTGGAGAGAATACACCACTTCCTGCAGGACATACAGCAGCTAATAAGTACTAGAAGACTGGAGATTTGATGTGAAAGACAAAACAGTTTCGCTGCAGTACCCCTTTAAGACGACGCATAAAGCTCCCCATATTTCCGCTTGATGGGCATGATGGGAGTTGTAGTGGATAGAACACTGCTATACTGTACATACAGCTCCTCATATCTCAGCTTCCAGATCAGCATGGCACTATAAATACATAAACCTATATAAATATATTCCTGAACATCTATTTTTATCTTTTTCTATATGAATGACATCTTAAAGTGATTTTATAAGATGGCGGCTTCGAGGGGAGGAGGGAATGTTGCGGACAAGTGTTTCTGCCACCGTCTCCACTTGTTATGGGTTTGAAGTCATAACATTATTGACGGCTTGGAGCAGCGGTATAGCGCAGCCTCTTCCATGTGTCAGAATATTAAGCGCCTCATCCTCCTCGATCGGCGGCGGTGGCGGCTACGGCTGCCAAACTATAATTTAAACTTCAGATTTGGAGACGTGAAGGAGCCCGGGACGCGGGGAACACATGGGAGATGGATTTTTAAGCGCTCCCATTTGTGACATCCTGCGCAGCTAATTGAGCGCTTGTAGAGCGCGGCACGTGGACGCCGGAACAATCTATTCTAATTAAATGTGACCTTTCCAACCAGGACGCAGATCTATCCTGAGAAGGTGGCCGAGAGGGAGAACGGCCGCACACAGAGAGAAAGCCGCCCTGACCTTTAGCTGCCGCCTCACAAGATGAGGGATATTTTTATATTTCGGTGACTGATGGTCTCTCCGCTGGACTGAAGGACAAAGGGCGACAATCATGTAGTTGTGGCCGCACCGAGGTCCTTCGGGGATAGTATGAGCCCTCACCATAAGTGCTTATATAATACTGCCATACAGTAGTGCTCTTCATACATATAAAGCCCAAATAATACCGCCATATAACCACCCATATAAAGCCTAGACTAAGCTATCATAAAATACTGCCATACAGTGCTCTTCATACTGAAATACAAAGCCCAAATAATACCGCCATATAACAGCCCATATAAAGCCTAGACTTAGCTATAACAAGTGCTTATGTAATACTGCCATACAGTGTTCTTCATACATATAAAGCCCAAATAATACCGCCATATAACCACCCATATAAAGCCTAGACTAAGCTATCATAAAATACTGCCAATAGTGCTCTTCATACTGACATACAAAGCCCAAATAATACCGCCATATAACAGCCCATATAAAGCCTAGACTAAGCTATCATAAAATACTGCCAATAGTGCTTTTCATACTGACATATAAAGCCCAAATAATTCCGCCATATAACAGCCCATATAAAGCCTACACTAAGCTATAACAAGTGCTTAGATAATACTGCCATACAGTGCTTGTTATACTGACATACAAGGCCCAAATAATACTGCCATGTATCAGCCCACCTATAATAAGTGCTTGTATAATACTGCCATATAGTGTTTGTTATACTCACAAAGCCCAAATAATACCGTACTGTATTAGCTCACATAAAGCCTAGACTAACCTATCATATATTACTGCTATACAGTGCTCTTCATACTGACATACAAAGCCCAAATAATACTGTCATATAACAGCCCATATAAAGCCTAGACTAAACTATAAGTGCTTCTATATGACCGCCATACAGTGCTCTTTACATATGCTGACATAGCCCATATAACAGCTCACATAAAGCCTAGACTAAGCTATCATAAGTGCTTATATAATACTGCCATATAGTGCTCTTCATAATGACATACAAAGCCCAAATAATACTGACAAATAACCACCCATATAAAGCCTAGACTAAACTAATATATAATACTGCCGTACAGTAATCTTCATACTGACAAAGCCCAATAAATACTGCTATATAACCACCCATATAAAGCCTAGTCAAGCTATCATAAGTGCTTATATAATACTGTCATACAGTGCTCTTCATACCGATATATAATACCACCATATAAGAGCCAATAATGCACAAAGCACGGACTAAACTACCAAAAGTGCATAAATAATACTTCCATACAAAGCTGATGATATACTGACATACATAGCCCAAATATTACCACACTATAACACATACAGAGCCTGGACTAAACCGTTATAAACATTTAATACTGCCATACGATAAATAATATTGCCATACAGTGCACAAGGCATACTGACATACATAGAACAAATAATACCACCATATAACCGCCAAGTAGTGTGGAGAAGTATTATTCAAGCACAGTTATATGGCAGTATTATTTGTGTGCTGTATAATATGTAATATAAACACTTATGAAAGGTCTGTATTATATAAGTATGGTATACAAGTATTACTTGGCAATGTATTAGCATTATTCAGATATCATGTGGCAGTATTATTTGTGTCTGAATGATGTGTAATGTAGACACTGTTACGGTATTCCATGTATACTACATGGTGGTATAATTTGTGCTCTGTATATTGTAGGCACTGTTACGGTATTCCATGTATACTATATGGCAGTATTATTTAAGTACTGTATAGCTGTATTATTTGGGCAGTGTATTATTTGGCATGGCTTTAGACAGTATTACTCATATACCATATGGCGGTATTATTTGTGTGATTGTGTCATTGAGGCATCATTACGGTATTCTACAGGCCATTATGTGGTGGTATTATTTATGTGGTATCATGCAGGTACTGTCGGCCACGGTATTCTCAGTACTACATGGCGATACTATAGATAATTTTTCTCTTTTTAAGAGAAGAGACTGAGTCACGGTAGAATGTTACCCAGGAGCTGCGACGGCCCAGATCGGTGCCAGACATCTTGTACTTGGCAGGGTTGGGTATTTTTTATTACTATATTGATATTTTATGGAGTTTTAGCCACATGTCTCCTGCTGTCACTATGGATGAGAGGGCCGCCGTGCCCCAGAGGACGCCAGGGACCGCTGCTGCACTGCCTGCTGATGGTCAGCCGACGGGTGCCCGCTCCTGCCTGCCCTCTGCCTGCCGCTGACAGCTACGCAACATATAGCGGAGCAGCTGTGTTTTTCTTAAAAATTACATTTGCAGACGCAACCGGTTTCTCTGGCAACTGAGCCGGGAGCTGTCAGCCCTTTCTCGTTTTTAACCTTGTACAAATGTGAGTCATTCTAAATTCCCTTTCTGCCTTCATTAAGTGGCTGCGCTCTCTGTAGGTGAAGGAGAAACGCGTCGGCTCATGCCGGAGACTAAAGCGTCACGCCAGCCGCTTGTCATGTAGATGGCTCTTATGGGCTGTTTACAAGGTAATTGCTGGGAATAGCGCTGCACTAACTGCCCCCCATCTGTAGGCGGAACGGTCTCTCCCGGGGCGATCACAAAGAATTACTGACATGAGGGTCACTTTAAGTGCAATGGTCGCCGCCATTGTTGCACTGTGATCCTGGTGCCTAATGTCTCCCCTACTAGACAAGGGCTGAGGGGAGACATCCTTGTACCTAACAGGGTGCTTGGTTACACATTATTAAAAAAATATATATATATATAACTTACTCACCTGCCCTGATCCCCCGCAGCTGCCCTTCTGATAGATTCTGGTGCTCACTGCTTCCTCTGAGGTGTCAACCTGCAGGAAATGCTCAGCCAATCAGTGACTAAGACGGGCCACCTCTGTGGTCAGTGATTGGCTGAGCAGGGTTGACACCTCAGAGGGACTGCGGGGATCAGGACAGGTGAGTATGCAAGTATGCTCTATAAAAATATTATTTTGCAGACTTTTACCAAAAACAGCGCCACTTGTGTTCAGTTTGTGACTTGAATTGCAGCTGAAGTGTAAGGAGCTCAGTTGCAATACCAAATACAACCTGAGGACCCGTGAGGAGGGAACATTATAGAGATGGACCCGTGAGGAGGAAACATTATAGAGATGGACCCGTGAGGAGGGAACATTATAGTGATGGATCCGTGAGGAGGGAACATTATAGAGACGGACCCGTGAGGAGGGAACATTATAGAGAGGGACCCGTGAGGAGGGAACATTATAGAGAGGGACCCGTGAGGAGGGAACATTATAGAGACGGACCCATGAGGAGGAAACATTACAAAGACGGACCCGTGAGGAGGGAACATTATAGAGATGGACCCTTAAGGAGGAAACATTATAGAGAGGGACCCGTGAGGAGGGAACATTATAGAGACGGACCCTTAAGGAGGAAACATTATAGAGATGGACCCGTGAGGAGGGAACATTATAGTGATGGATCCGTGAGGAGGGAACATTATAGAGACGGACCCGTGAGGAGGGAACATTATAGAGATGGACCCGTGAGGAGGGAACATTATAGAGAGGAACCCGTGAGGAGGGAACATTATAGAGATGGACCCTTAAGGAGGGGACATTATAGAGATGGACCCGTGAGGAGGGAACATTATAGAGACGGACCCTTAAGGAGGAAACATTATAGAGAGGGACCCGTGAGGAGGGAACATTACAGAGACGGACCCGTGAGGAGGGAACATTATAGAGACGGACCCTTAAGAAGGAAACATTATAGAGAGGGACCCGTGAGGAGGGAACATTATAGAGACAGACCCGTGAGGAGGGAACATTATAGAGACGGACCCGTGAGGAGGGAACATTATAGAGAGGGACCCGTGAGGAGGGAACATTATAGAGACGGACCCGTGAGGAGGGAACATTATAGAGATGGACCTGTGAGGAGGGAACATTATAGAGACGGACCCGTGAGGAGGGAACATTATAGAGACGGACCCGTGAGGAGGGAACATTATAGAGACGGACCCGTGAGGAGGGAACATTATAGAGACGGACCCGTGAGGAGGGAACATTATAGAGACGGACCCGTGAGGAGGGAACATTATAGAGAGGGACCCGTGAGGAGGGAACATTATAGAGAGGGACCCGTGAGGAGGGAACATTATAGAGACAGACCCGTGAGGAGGAAACATTATAGAGATGGACCTGTGAGGAGGGAACATTATAGAGACGGACCCGTGAGGAGGGAACATTATAGAGACGGACCCGTGAGGAGGGAACATTATAGAGACGGACCCGTGAGGAGGGAACATTATAGAGAGGGACCCGTGAGGAGGGAACATTATAGAGACAGACCCGTGAGGAGGGAACATTATAGAGATGGACCCGTGAGGAGGGAACATTATAGAGACGGACCCGTGAGGAGGGAACATTATAGAGACGGACCCGTGAGGAGGGAACATTATAGAGAGGGACCCGTGAGGAGGGAACATTACAGAGACGGACCTGTGACCTGCACATCTTCCCTCTCCCAGAATCTGCAGTCATTGCGGAGGCGGAATATACAAATAATCTGCTTGTGGAAGTTGCCCCCAGCGGTGCCGATGCTTAGACGCACCTCGCGATGTAATAAGCGGCAGCGCCAGAACCTGCGGATCCAGCTCCCAGTCCTCCGGATACAAATAGGTTCTACTTTATTAGAAACCATCAGAGCCGTAATAATAGGGGAGAGGCGGCGGATTTGATCCCATGAGACAAAAGAAGTGACAAATCTGAGATTCCTATGAGCGCTGTCCCAACATCAGGTATATACGGTATATTTATGAATGTTCTAGGATATATGTGACACAGCTGGTGCGCCATGGTCCTACGATAGGGGATGGTGGTGGGAATAGAGACCATAGAACAGATGGGAGCTCTATACAGCAGTATAAATGCCATCCGGGGACCCCCTGCTTACCTGGCAATGGTTGTGAAGTCCCTGGGTCACTTTGGATTTGACACAGGGCTAGGTCAGGGCAGGCGGCATGTATCATGGGTAATAGGCCGTAGGTCAGGGCAGGCGGCATGTATCATGGGTAATAGGCCGAAGGTCAGGGCAGGCGGCATGTATCATGGGTAATAGGCCGAAGGTCAGGGCAGGCGGCATGTATCATGGGTAATAGGCCGTGGATCAGGGCAGGCGGCATTTATCATGGGTAATAGGCCGTAGGTCAGGGCAGACGGCATGTATCATGGGTAATAGGCCGAAGGTCAGGGCAGGCGGCATGTATCATGGGTAATAGGCCGTAGGTCAGGGCAGGCGGCATTTATCATGGGTAATAGGCCGTAGGTCAGGGCAGACGGCATGTATCATGGGCAATAGGCCGTAGGTCAGGGCAGGCAGTGTGCATCATGGGTAATAGGCTGTAGGTCAGGGCAGGCAGTGTGCATTATGGGTAATAGGCGTAGGTCAGGGCAGACGGCATGTATCATGGGTAATAGGCCTTAGATCAGGGCAGGCAGCGTGCATCATGGGTAATAGGCCGTAGGTCAGGGCAGGCGGCATTTATCATGGGTAATAGGCCGTAGGTCAGGGCAGGCAGTGTGCATCATGGGTAATAGGCCGTAGGTCAGGGCAGGCGGCATGTATCATGGGTAATAGGCCGTAGGTCAGGGAAGGCAGTGTGCATCATGGGTAATAGGCAGTAGGTCAGGGCAGGCAGTGTGCATCATGGGTAATAGGCAGTAGGACAGGGCAGGCAGTGTTCAGTCACCACAGGTTACAAGCAATAGGTCAGGGCAGGCAGTGTTCAGTCACCACAGGTTACAGGTCATAGGTCAGGACAGACAAAATTTGGCTATCAGGCTGTAAGGTCAGGGCAGGCGGCGTTTAGTCATCATGGGTAACAGGCAGTAAATTAGGACAGGCAGAGTTCAGCCATCACTGACTACAGGCAATAGGTTAGAGCAGTCAGAGTTGAGTTGTCTTGGTAATAGACTGCAGGTCAGGGCAGGCAGAGTCCCATTATCACAGGTAATAGGTAGTAAGAGCAGGCGGATCTCACCTGTCATTGTTACATGCAGAAGGTCAGGGCAGGCAGAGTTTGGCTGTCATAGATAGCAGGCAGAAGGTCAGGGTAGGCAGAGTTTGGCTGTCATAGATAGCAGGCAGAAGGTCAGGGTAGGCAGAGTTTGGCTGTCATAGATAGCAGGCAGAAGGTCAGGGCAGGCAGAGTTTGGCTGTCATAGATAACAGGCAGAAGGTCAGGGCAGGCAGAGTTTGGCTGTCATAGATAGCAGGCAGAAGGTCTGGGTAGGCAGAGTTTGGCTGTCATAGATAACAGGCAGAAGGTCTTGGTAGCGGCGTTCAGTTATCATGGGTAACAGGCTGTCGGTCAGGGCAGGTGGAGATCAGACATCCTACAGGTCGGGGCAGGCAGAGTTTGGCTGTCATAGATAGGTTGGCGTCAGGGCAGGCACTCGATCCTGTGCCAGCAAAGAAAGAAATCCCTGCAAAACATCACCTCGGACTAAAAGATAAATCTGAGAGCCCTGATATAAAACCATTACCGGCCCCTGAGATGGTGCTCTCTTGTATGGCGGCTGCACCCCCAGTGGCCGGGGGCATGGTGGCACCGCAGCGCCTTCCTCTCTCCTCCTCACCGCTTCACCTCGGTTATTAGTGCACCTTGATCTATTAATGCAGCTCTTTACACCTCCGCCATCTCACTTTACTTCAGCTCTGTGGATAGTTTGATTTCCCCAACCTCTTAAAAAGCAGCGGTGCCGGTGAAGGTCGAGGTCTCGGTCATCCTCGGCTCGGCAGAGTAATTGCGCTCTAAAGCAGCTCTGCCTTGGGAGCAAACATTTATCCATTCAGATGTGTAACCCCCTGGACGCCGGCTCCCCCGCCGCCCCCCCAGTCGTCGCACCTCCTCCTCCTCTGTTTTTTAGTTATTTATGGAAACTTCGGAGACTTTTCCCCAGTGTCGGACGCTCAGCCAGGAAACTTTCCTTGTTTTTTATGAGCCCGCTTAATTCCGATGGAGTGCGGAGCAGTAAAACACGGTGGTGTTCACTCCATAAACCCTCCACCTTCACAGTAAATCACTATTTGCCCTTGATGTTTGCTGGCAAGGCCTTCGCCATTGACTTGTATACAGAATAGATATTGACCACCGGTTGCTCTTGGCACGGTCTTGTTGTTTGGGGGATGGGGGGGGGGCATAATGCATTGGAGTCGGGAGATTTATTGAGCATTGATAATAATAGGAAGGAAGGAGACCACGGAGATTGCGGTGACATTTATTGTGCCAGCCATTGAACAATTCTCAGGGGGCAAAGCGCAGAGCGCCGAGGTGACTCACATGCTACTCAACTTTTATAGGAGGTTTACTGAGGCAAGAAGATAAAAAAGGCAATGGGGGAGGGAGATATTGGAGGAGAAACAGAATGTTCCAGAACATTGGACTGTCCCGGACACTGCGGCTGCAGAAGGTGTCACATAAAGCCCAAGGACTGTAACAGGAACCTATTCATAACAGTGGCCGTCTTATGAAGCAAAGGAGCAATACCAGCCTCTCGTGCATCTATAGCCCCGCCCCCCAGGAGCAGGAATAAGCCCCACCTGCTCAGAACTCAGTCAGGGCTTCATGATGATAAGACATCTGTCCTGATCCGGCACTTCTCACAGCTGGGCGTTTGTTACAGTCAGATCGTATCCAGCCTAGACAATCCTCTGTAAGCAGAATTTCCTGAAAGTTCTTTTTTGAATGTTTGTTACCAGGTATCCATCTGGAGTCCAGGCTGTTATCTATCACAGAGCATTGTCTAGGCTGGGTACAAGTGTTACAAACCCTCAGCTGTGAGCAGGCCCGGATTGGTAATCTGGCGGTCCGGGCAAATGCCCGCTGGGCCGCCGAGATTACCAATCCATGGGCCGCCGGTCCCGCTGCACACTTCACTCTGACCTGGGAATACGCTGCCCTGGAAGAGCTTTTGAGTGAATAGCGTGGCGGCCGGCCGCGCTGTTCTTGAACGCTGTATAGGGCCAGGGCCGCTGCCACAGGTGCAAGTATGCAATGGGACCGGCGGCCCTCTGCAACAGTCGAGAACAGCGCGGCCGGACGCTATTCACTCAACAGCTCTAGCAGGGATGGGCGGCATATTCCCAGGTCAGCGCCCACAGCCCCCGTCTCCAGCGCCTCCCCCTTGCTTACAGCACTTGGGGGCTGCTCTGCCTCTTTACAATTTTACTCTGCCGCGCACAGGCACGTCTGCTACAACCCCTCTGGCGGCTGACGTCACTTCCTGGACGTGCCGCCGAGGAGAACACAGTGCAGTGAGCCGCAGCAGCAGCAGAGGATAGCTGCTGAGCCGGAAGAACACTACTGGGAGCGAGGTGACAGGTGAGCATACAGGTTTTTTTGTTTTGTTTCACACAGGGGCTTTTTGGGACCTTACAAAAGGGGTACCAAGTCTTCATGGGGGAGGGGGGAGACGAAAACTATGGGGATGTTACAAGGGGGGAGGGGTTGGGGAGCTGTATATGGGGATGTTACAAGGGGGGGGGCTGTATATGGGGATGTTACAAGGGGGGGCTGTATATGGGGATGTTACAAGGGGGGGAGCTGTATATGGGGATGTTACAAGGGGGGGGAGCTGTATATAGGGATGTTACTGGGGGGGAGCTGTATATGGGGATGTTACAAGGGGGGGGGAAGCTGTATATGGGGATGTTACAAGGGGGGGAGCTGTATATGGGGATGTTACTAGGGGGGGAGCTGTATATGGGGATGTTACAGGGGGGGGGAGCTGTATATGGGGATGTTACTGGGGGGGAGCTGTATATGGGGATGTTACAGGGGGGGAGCTGTATATGGGGATGTTACAAGGGGGGAGCTGTATATGGGGATGTTACAGGGGGGGAGCTGTATATGGGGATGTTACAAGGGGGGGAGCTGTATATGGGGATGTTACAAGGGGGGGGAGCTGTATATGGGGATGTTACAAGGGGGGGAGCTGTATATGGGGATGTTACAAGGGGGGGGCTGTATATGGGGATGTTACTAGGGGGAAGCTGTATATGGGGATGTTACAAGGGGGGGGAGCTGTATATGGGGTTGTTACAAGGGGGGGAGCTGTATATGGGGATGTTACTAGGGGGAAGCTGTATATGGGGATGTTACAAGGGGGGGGAGCTGTATATGGGGATGTTACTGGGGGGGAGCTGTATATGGGGATGTTACAAGGGGGGAGCTGTATATGGGGATGTTACAGGGGGGGAGCTGTATATGGGGATGTTACAAGGGGGGGAGCTGTATATGGGGATGTTACAAGGGGGGGAGCTGTATATGGGGATGTTACAAGGGGGGGAGCTGTATATGGGGATGTTACAAGGGGGGGGCTGTATATGGGGATGTTACTAGGGGGAAGCTGTATATGGGGATGTTACAAGGGGGGGGAGCTGTATATGGGGTTGTTACAAGGGGGGGAGCTGTATATGGGGATGTTACTAGGGGGAAGCTGTATATGGGGATGTTACAAGGGGGGGGAGCTGTATATGGGGATGTTACTGGGGGGGGGAGCTGTATATGGGGATGTTACTTGGGGGGAGCTGTATATGGGGATGTTACTAGGGGGAAGCTGTATATGGGGATGTTACTTGGGGGGAGCTGTATATGGGGATGTTACAAGGGGGGGGAGCTGTATATGGGGATGTTACTGGGGGGGAGCTGTATATGGGGATGTTACTTGGGGGGAGCTGTATATGGGGATGTTACTAGGGGGAAGCTGTATATGGGGATGTTACTTGGGGGGAGCTGTACATGGGGATGTTACTGGGGGGGGGAGCTGTATATGGGGATGTTACTAGGGGGGCTGTATATGGGGATGTTACTTGGGGGGGCTGTATATGGGGATGTTACTAGGGGGGCTGTATATTGGGGTGTTACTGGGGGGGTGTATATGGGGATGTTACTTGGGGGGGCTGTATATGGGGATGTTACAAGGGGGGAAGCAGTATATGGGGATGTTACAAGGGGGGAAGCTGTATATGCGGATGTTACAAGGGGGGAAGCTGTATATGGGGATGTTACAAGGTGGGGTGGCCCTGTATATGGGGATGTTACAAGGGGGGGGCTGTATATGAGGATGTTACAAAGGGGGGGGCTGTATATAAGGGATGTTACAAGGGGGGAGGGGGATTATATGGGGATGTTACAAGGGGGGAGTTATATGGGCATGTTACAAAGGAGGGGCCTATTGTTTATGGGGATGTTACAAAGTGGGAACTGCTAACTGCTTATATGGGGGCACAGAGGGAGCAAGGTTACTGTATGAAACAATACAAATTTGTACATAGATGTGAATGATGCTGGAGCAAGGAGCCTAAAATAGTTTGTCCGGTAGATTTCTACATGGAGGAGTCATGGCCTGAGAAGTCTTCATGATAGCCAAGCAAGAAAAAGTGACCAACTTCAGCAAAAAACGTCACTTGCAATTCATGCAGAGAAGAAGAGAAGACACCTCCTGTGAGTCACTAAATGTAATTTCACTATATTCACTCCATTTCTAATTATCCTTTTCAGTACCAGTTGAGGCTATGTTCACACTACGTAAAAGTACGGCCGTTGTTGCCATCAGCAACAAGAGCTGTACTTTGTGCAAAGTGCAAAGTAGCCTATTGATCTATTCTATGGGATCCCGGCCGGAGCGTGTACACATCGTATATGCTCCGGCCGGAATCCTGTGCGGCCCCGCAAATAACTGACATGTCAGTTTTCTGCAGCTGCAATTCAGTGAATTGCGGCCGCAGAAAGACCTGTCAGTTCACACAATATGCTATGGGAGGTTCTGATGCGCCCGCATCAGAACCCTGCGGCCAAAAGATCATTCGGCTGGTACTGCAGTACCGGCCGGGATGATCCGTGCAGAGACCGGACGTTCCATGACGCGGCCGGGTCACAGAACGGCTGGTGTCTGTACGTTGTGTGAACATAGCCTGAAGTGTCACAGCGACAGCCGCAGCACCACCATGTATGTCAGTCAGAGCAGGAAGGGGTGGCGGCAGGAGGTGCTTCTGTGGCTCTGCTCCGCCTCTGTGACTCTGTGGCTGGTAATGAAAAGGAGGATTATAAAAGTTTACACTGGACTAAAGGTGCTGTCACTTATACTGTAGCTCCCCCACACCTTTGTACAGCTCTGTACCTGGTAGGGACCTCACAGGCTCCCTTTAAGGGCACATACATATCTAATCTATTGCAGATTTGATGCTGTTGAAACACATAAATATGCAACATCAAATCCACAGCAGATTATGTATATTATTTTTATGCTGTGGGGTTCACATATTTAAGGGAATAATGAGGAACATGGCGAATTAGAGCAGAATTGGCTACAGCATGTATAGTACACTGCTATGTGTAATATATCGGGGAGAATATAGTATGTGGGCTGCTGAGGTTTGAGTGCCAGGTCTGATTTTAATTCCCAGTCCGGCCCTGGCTGTGAGAAGTATCAGGTTTGTATATGTGCTGCTGATTGTTCCCTCTAACTAAAGGGGAGCAAGTGAAATAAAAACTATTAGAAAGTATAAGGCTATGTTCACACTACGTAACAGACCGGCCGTTCTGTGCCTGGATCATCGCGGGCGGTACTTATGTACCGGCCAGGTGATCTGTCCGGCCGCAGAGCTCTGGTCCGGGCGGCCGGAGCCGCTCGCATCACTGTGTGAACTGACAGGTCTTTCTGCGGCCGGAATTCACTGAATTCCAGCCGCAGAAAACTGACATGTCCGTTTTTTCCGGCGCCGCATGGGATCCCGGCCAGAGCGCATACGATGTGTGTATGCTCCGGCCGGGATCCCATTAAAAATGAAGCTATGTCCCACCCCGCAAAACTACGGCAATAGTTTTACATAGTGTGAACATAGCCTAAAACTATACAGCAATGTCCCCCAACTTGTTCTCAATCTTCTGAAAAATGCAAAGGCTGTCAGTGGATGCTGGGAGTTGTAGTTTTGCAGCAGTTGGAGGTGATGTGGCTGTCAGTGGATGCTGGGAGTTGTAGTTTTGCAGCAGTTGGAGGTGATGTGGTTGTCAGTGGATGCTGGGAGTTGTAGTTTTGCATCAGTTGGAGGTGATGTGGCTGTCAGTGGATGCTGGGAGTTGTAGTTTTGCAGCAGTTGGAGGTGATGTGGCTGTCAGTGGATGCTGGGAGTTGTAGTTTTTGAGCAGTTGGAGGTGATGTGGCTGTCAGTGGATGCTGGGAGTTGTAGTTTTGCATCAGCTGAGGAGCCACAGGTTGGGGCACACTGCTTTACATGATGAAGCTTCATGCACAGAAGCTGCACTGGCCCTTTAAGGTTGCACAGAATCCAATACAATTGATATTTATCTCCTGGGAGATGAGAGAACATGTGACGCAGAATCGGAGGGATGGAGGGAGCAGACTATTCTGGGTTTTACTGACAATGTGAAGGGTTAAGAACCGAGACGTTGTTGGCAAAAATGGGTCACAATAAATCCAGTTCTGCAGCTATTCCTGGAATCTCTGCAGAAAATTGGTTTATTAATTTGTTTTTGTTTTTTTGGAGGAGAAGGAGGGGGGGAGGGAGCGCTGCATGTCATAGAGGAGGGGAGGGAGCGCTGCATGTCATAGAGGAGAGGAGGGAGTGCTGCATGTCATAGAGGAGGGGAGGAAGCGCTGCATGTCATAGGGGAGGGAGCGCTGCATGTCATAGAGGAGAGGAGGGAGCGCTGCATGTCATAGAGGAGGGGAGGGAGCGCTGCATGTCATAGAGGAGGGGAGGGAGCGCTGCATGTCATAGAGGAGAGGAGGGAGCGCTGCATGTCATAGAGGAGGGGAGGGAGCGCTGCATGTCATAGAGGAGGGGAGGGAGTGCTGCATGTCATAGAGGAGGGGAGGGAGTGCTGCATGTCATAGAGGAGAGGAGGGAGCGCTGCATGTCATAGGGGAGGGAGTGCTGCATGTCATAGAGGAGGGGAGGGAGCGCTGCATGTCATAGGGGAGGGGAGGGAGCGCTGCATGTCATAGAGGAGGGTAGGGAGCGCTGCATGTTATAGAGGAGGGGAGGGAGTGCTGCATGTCATAGAGGAGGGAAGGGAGTGCTGCATGTCATAGAGGAGGGGAGGGAGCGCTGCATGTCATAGGGGAGGGGAGGGAGTGCTGCATGTCATAGAGGAGGGGAGGGAGCGCTGCATGTCATAGGGGAGGGGAGGGAGCACCGCATGTCATAGAGGAGGGAGCACCGCATGTCATAGAGGACGTCTCCAGGCAGGAGTCCTATTGTCCTGTAGGATTCCCATAGTGACGCTTCTCTCCCTTGTTTGGACAATACTATAACCGCCATCTTTGAGCCACAGGAACAGCACGGCCCATTTATATAACATGGGGAGGAGGATTTCACTGCGTCTTCTGCAGAATTCGAGGAACAAGTTTTTCTCCATTCTCCATAAGGTCAATGAAGTGACCCCAAACCTTCTCTCCTGGTCTGAATTAAAAGAAGAAAGAAGAGGAGTCTGGTGTGCATATAGGTCAGAAGAAGACGTAAGCAGCCCGGCTCCGGTCTGATGTCTGAGACTCACGGTGAATACAGAACTAGTGTGAGCCGGGATACGGCCGCCATCCGCCGACCTGATTCTCGCCCTTCTCATAGTAATGTTGCTGAATAAAAACCTTGGTAACCTTCTCGTCTTTAAGCAAATCCTCCGCCTCCTCCTAGAGGCTACAATTTGATTCTGTGAGGTCTCAGACATGGATTTCGGGGTCTTCTTTGTCAATCAAATGCTCCTCCCCCCATGTAGTCTTATTTCTTAGGTTTAGTTTCAAACCTCTTAATCTCCTTATACAATAGGTATTTCTCGATTGTTTATGTGTTTGCTGCCCCTGATCTTTCCCTAGTTCCGTCCCTAAACTCGAACTGTCTCTGATCTTTCTCTAGTTCTTTCCCTAAACTCTAGCTGTCCCTGATCTTTACCTAGTTCTTTCCCTAAACTCTAGCTGTCCCTGATCTTTCCCTAGTTCTTTCCCTAAACTCTAGCTGATGCTAATCTTTCCCTAAACTCTGTCCCTACTAACATCCCTATGGATACCCTGAACTAAGTCTCCGTAGCTGAAGCAAAAGAGACAGACAAAAAACTTAGTGAATCCTTCTCATATGTCTGTAAAGCCGACCAATCTTACCCTATAAAGACTTTATTCTTAGCCGCTTCTCGATATTTTCTGCTTTTGCCAAGTTAGCAGAAGTTCTCTGATCAAAGTCCTAAGACGATCTTCTGTGTGGCTCATTGCCCTCTGTGGCGGCAGGATAGTGGCAACCCTCCCCCTGAGAACGCCTAGACCGGTCACCAAGCTAACAAGGGATTGATCGTATAGATAAACTGCTATGGAAATATCAATCAGAGTAATTTCACCGTCCGTACTCACCACAGCCTGAGCCGCCAGGTCTAGAGAGATCAGCCCAGCTATTACAGATTGATGCACATGATTACCGGGTAATCAGCTGTGCGGGCCCGAGGAGACGACTGTAATGTGTGTATATATGTATTCATACCACAATATATCTGACATGTATACACAGTATATATACATTACTGATCCTGTACTGATGCTGAGTTACATCCTGTATTATACTCCAGAGCTGCACTCACTGTTCTGCTGGTGGGGTCACTGTGTACATACATTACATGACTGATCCTGAGTTACATCCTGTATTATACTCCAGAGCTGCACTCACTGTTCTGCTGGTGGGGTCACTGTGTACATACATTACTGATCCTGAGTTACATCCTGTATTATATCCCAGAGCTGCACTCACTATTCTGCTGGTGGGGTCACTGTGTACATACATTACTGATCCTGAGTTACATCCTGTATTATACTCCAGAGCTGCACTCACTATTCTGCTGGTGGGGTCACTGTGTACATACATTACATTACTGATCCTGAGTTACATCCTGTATTATACCCCAGATCTGCACTCACTATTCTGCTGGTGGGGTCACTGTGTACATACATTACATTACTGATCCTGAGTTACATCCTGTATTTCTTTTATTAAAATTTTAAACATAACAATAAATAAATGCAGAAATAACACACCATATACCATATCTGACCAGAACAAGACAATAAATAGAAAAATGAAACCATAACATAAAGCACCGGTCCATCCCCGCACTCATTCTTCCACACATACAACCCATATACCTATATACAATATATACACCCATATACCTATATACAATATATACACAATATAAACTATTTAGCTAAACATATTAATAAACTATATACACTACTATATACAAACCTATATATACACTACTATATACTATACACCTATAAACACACCTATATACACCACTATATATACACCTATATAACTAACTAATTGTGAACCCCCTGGCCCAGTTGCATTGTGCACAACCTAATATACCACCGACATAACTCTACTCAACCCAACACCAACTAAACAAGTCATCACTACACAAATAAACTAAAACTAAACAAGACACAATGCAAAATAATAACCTACAACTAAACAATACATATGATATTTTTAAATTTTTTTTTTTTTTTTTTTTTTTTTTTTTTTTGGCCCTGAACTGGTCCCGCATCCCATGCCCCCAGTACATGATCACGGACGTCCATGAACCAGCCCAGGATTTTATATATATGTAAAAGTCCCAACAAAGTCCCACAGAAGCCCCCTCCCCCCTTTTACCCACCACCCAACCTATCACTAAACCCGAACCCCAGGTGCAAACAAAACATATATAATATATACAGTATATACAATTTATACAAACATACAAAGATAATCACAAAGACAATCACAATACACAAACTTTTGAAAAAAAATATATAACATACTAAACCCAACAATAATGAGACTTCTCAGCCCCACACACAGCCCGAAAGCCCAAGATCAGCGCCTGCAAGCCCTATACTCCAGTATCTCTACAGCACAAAACAAAAGACTAATGTGCCAGCATCAGCCCACCACCAGGAGAGGAGACGCAGGCTAAGGAACCTTATAGGCAAAGCCCCTCCAAAGACAAGAGGCCCTACCAGCCCCCAGCCTCTCGTACTCCAGAGAGCGCACCTTCACCAGGTCACCGAGTGTGCCCCTAACCACCTCATCCACAGGGAGGATTTTACGCTGCGTCGACACTAAACACCGTGCACTCCACGTGTGGTACCTGACCACTATGCTGACTAGGAATAAAGTGCTCCGGTCCCAGCCACCAAGGTTTCTGAATGCTCCATAGGCCCATTCCGCATAGGAGAGGCGGACCAACCTGGGCCACCCGATGGAAGCGCCCACCCTGTTGTAAACCTCTGTATTAAAGGGACAATGAAGCAGAAAATGCTCCATGCTTTCCAGCATGCCTCCACACTCCTCCCGGGGACATCCCCGATCCTCAGAGCTCCTGCACTTCAGATTGTCCCTCACATACAGTTTCCCATGGAAGCAGCGCCAAGCCAAGTCCCAAAACTTCAAGGGGATCCTGATGGAATTCAATAGGCCCAACCCAACCTCCAGATCCCGACTTGGGCAATCCTTGAGCGCCAGCGGTTTTTGGAAATGGGACGACAGGACCCTATTGTCAAGGAATTTCCTCGACAGAGTCCTAATCTCCCACATCCCCAAACCCCACCGACGAATGACCTTCAGAACCAGGGTAGCATAAGCCGGAAGATGCCCGTGTGGTGTGCGGAGATCCTTCACTTGCCCTCCTGTCTCCCATTCCTGGAAGAAAGGCCGAAACCATCCCCTACAGGAGAATACCCACGGAGGAGCCCTCTCTTTCCAGAGGTTTGCAATGTTGGTCTTAAGAAAGGTATTCACCAGGAACACCACGGGGTTGACCATACACAACCCCCCTTGTCTCCTCGTACGGTAAGTAACCTCCCTCTTGACTAGGTTCAGTCTATTCCCCCATAACAGTTGGAAGAACACACTGTAGACCCGAGTCCAGAGAGGTTCTGGCAAAATGCAAACACTGCCCAGATATATCAGCAAAGGGAGCAGGAAAGTTTTGATCAGGTTAACCCTTTCCCTGAGGGTCAAAGACCAACCCTTCCACTGATCCACCCTCTGAGCGGCGATCTTAAGCCTGCTGTCCCAGTTTTGTTTGGGGTAATCCCCTTGGCCGAATTCGATGCCGAGAACTTTTGCAAACTCCTGGGGCTCTGGAAGGGTGTCCGGGAGATCAAATCCAGGATCTCCACCTCCCAGCCAGAGACTCTCACACTTATCCTGGTTGATCTTGGACCCAGATGCCTCTGAGTAGCGCTCCACCTCTGACATCACACACTGCACCTCCTCTTGCGAGGAGACGAATATGGTGACATCATCGGCGTACGCTACCACCCTCAGAGTGGAATCCGGCACCGCAGGGTCCATTCTCACCCCTGCCAACGGTCCACAATCAATCCTCCTAAGGAAAGGATCAATTGCAAACACGTACAACAGTGGGCTCAAAGGGCAACCCTGACGGACACCAGACCCAACCTCAAAAGAGCGGCCAATCCAACCATTCACAAGCGGGAAACTCTCTGCCCCTGTATACAAGGTCTTAAGCCAATCAACAAAAACCCCCGGCAGGCCATATCTCAGAAGGACAGACCAGAGGTACTCGTGGTTAACCCGATCAAACGCTTTTGCCTGATCCAAGGACAGCAAGTACCCCTTCCAATGACCCGCCCTACCCTGCTCCACAGCCTCCCGGACACCGAGCACAGCACTAAAGGTACTGCGGCCTGGAACAGAGCAATGCTGGGCCCTCGAAAGGAGCTGGGGTGCAAACTTCACCAGCCGATTAAACAGCACTTTTGCCAGAATCTTTCTGTCCGCATTGAGAAGCGCTATGGGACGCCAATTCTCAATGCGGGACGGGTCTTTACCCTTTGACAAGATGATCAAGGCTGACCTCCTCATTGACCTCGGCAGAGTGCCCGAGGAGAGACACTCATTGAATACCTCAGTCAAGAGGGGAACCAAAGTGTCCTTAAAGGTCTTATAGAACTCAGATGTTAAGCCATCTGGACCGGGTGACTTCTTGAGGGCAAGACCATCAATAGCCACCCTGACTTCCTCTTCTTGGATCATCTCTGTCAAAACGTCAAGAGAGGGGTCTACCCCTGGTTCAGGGACGGTTTCAGTCAAGAAAGCTGAGGCCTTATCCCGATCTAGATCCTTCCTCCCCAAGAGGTGCGAGTAAAAGGATCTGACGACCTCCAGGATCCCCGATCTGGACCTTTTCAGGGATCCTGTACTATCAATCAGTCCTGAGACGATTTTACTATTCACTGACATCTTGCAGTTTCTGTAAGGGTCGGGCGAGCGGTACTTCCCGTAATCCCTCTCAAAAACCAAAGATGCGTGTCTATCATACTGGCACCTCAGTAGCAAGGCTTTCACTCTGGAGATATCATCACGACTACCTCCAGTCGAGACAAGACGTTCAAGTTTCTTCCTCAGGCCCTGGTACAGGCGATACCTGTCCAGACTCCTGAGGCTCGAGAGCTGGCGGAAGAATCCCGCAACCCTTTTTTTGAACATCTCCCACCACTCTGACTTACTGCTACAAAGGCCCAGCAATGGTACCTGGCTCTGAAGAAAATCCTCAAAGGACTGTCTTATTTCCGCTTCTTCCAAGAGAGACGAATTGAGCTTCCAGTAGCCTCTACCCATCCGGGGGGTCTCTGTAACATTCAGAGAAAACAAAATTAAACAGTGGTCGGAGAACTCCACCTCAACAACGGACACCGCTGAAGAGACGGCTTCCTCCTTTAAATAAAACCTGTCTATCCTGGACCTACAACTACCCCTATGATAGGTGAATCCCGCGTGGCCTGGTGTATGCCGTATGTGGACATCCACCAGGCGAGCCTCACTAGCTATACTATTCAGGGCGACGCCATCATAAGTCAGCTTGTCTCTGGAACCTCCCCTATCCTGGGGCCTCGTGACAGCATTGAAGTCCCCTCCAAAGACCACCTGCCGACTTGTAAAAAGATAGGGCTTGATCCTCATAAAGAGACACTTCCGATCCCACTTGGACTGTGGACCATAGATGTTAATAAGGCGAAGTTCTTGTCCCTTCATGAGGACATCTAGAATCAGGCACCTCCCCATTTCTAACTCAATAACCCGTCGGCATTCTACCGGTGCGGCAAAAAGGACCGCCACCCCGCTATACGGCTCGGCCGCAAGAGACCAGTAGGAGGGCCCATTCCTCCATTCCCTTCTGGCTTTAAATATAGATGACATGTCTGTTAGCCTGGTCTCCTGCAAAAAGAAAATATCAGCATTAATGTGGGCAAAATAATCATAGGCCGCAAATCTAGCCGTATCTGACTTAATGCTGGCTACATTAATGGAAGCCAGCGTCAACGGAGAGGGTGCCGCCATCATGGGTGATTGAGTTAGACAGCTTTCTTTTTCCCACTATCCTTTCCATCCTGCCCGCCACCTTCCTCATCTGACGATGGTTTACCTCTCTTTAGTGAAACGGATGTATCCATATCCCCTTTATTTACATTTTCCTCGTCCCCCGACTCTGGGCAGATCCTCCCCCCAAAGGAAATACGTTCCCCAGGGAGAGAGGATTCGACGTCCCCTGCAGGCCCCTCCGTCACCGCGACAACCAGAACCTCACCCTGCGCCTCCTGCACCTCTGAGGAGGAAACATCTTCGAGGGTTTGGAACCGGTTTGAGAGACCAATCAGAGGGAGGATGGTTGTACCTTCCTTTGGCATCTGGGGGGTGGGAGAAGATCTTACATCTCCCCTTTTCTTATTCTTTTTAGTACCCCGCTTGTGCTCCACCCATCTCCCACTATCCTCATCCGCGCTCTCACCATGGGAGGACAGTGGAGAGATGGCACCTTCTTCTTTCCGAATCCTCCAAATCTCCTCATCCAGATCACTGTCCCTCAGAGCCTCAGCAGTAAGATTGGCCTCAGGGATGAGATCAGAGGTCACCACAGTTGCGCAAGGCTCCTGAGACTCCCCCATCTCCCTCTCCCTTTGGCGCTTATCCCGACGCCTCAGTTGGGCTGGCGTCTTTTGCTTACTTTTCTTCCCTGGCTCTTTTACTCCTTCACCTCCGCCAGCTGCCCCCCCAGTAGATTCCTCCTCACGACCTTTCTCCACCGGGGTAACAACTGCATTGGCAAAGGAACGAGGGCAGCGACTGAATGGGTGACCTAAGTCACCACACAGGTGACACCTAATCTCCACACAGGATGCAGCGAGATGGCCTATTTCCCCACACAATGAGCACTTCATCACCGTGCACCTAGCACTGAAATGTGTGGGGTCACCGCACCTGTGACAGAGCTTAGGCTGACCCTGGTAGAAGACCTGGATTCGATCCCTTCCTAGGAAGGTGGCAGATGGTATGTGGGTAACGGTGTTTCCTGAATATCTAAGTTTGACCATAAAGGTCCAAGCCCCTGACCAGATGCCATATTCGTCCCTGTTCTTTTTTGGGACTTCCACCACCTCTCCATACCGGCCAAGCCACGTCATGATGTCAATACAAGAGAGTGATTCATTACGGGTTAAAACGGTCACTCTCTTGATGTTATTTTGGCGAGACACCGCCTGAATGGCAAAGTCTCGCCAGCCGGGCTCATCCTTTATCAGCTCATAGTTCGACCAAAAAAGCTCAAGCCCCTCCGGCCGAACAAAGCTGATATCGAATTCAGGGGTACCAAAGGGATGTATCAAGGCAAAGATGTCGGCTGCCTTGAAGCTCATCCTCAGCAGGAGCTCAACAACTTTAGATCTTGGGGGACATGTATCACTGCCTCTCCACCTCAGACGGACCACATTCCTTCGGACACCACCCGGCCCGGCTGTTGGGAGAGACCACACAGTTTCCCTACCCCTTTCCTCTCGGAAGGCTGCAAGGCCATGCCTTTCTATCAAGAAAGACAGATCAACCTCCCTACCCGCTACATTGATTGTTCTCTCCCCTCTCTTTAAGGCCTGCAGGACACGTCGATGCAAGTCACCATCCCCAGGGCCCGAGGACGAGGAAAGCACCCCACTTCCCCCAGCGGCAACATTTGCATAGCTGCGTACCGCTGCTGCAGCCGCTGGGGGTGCAACTGGACCAGGCCCTATGCTCCCACCACTAGTCTGTGCCCCTTCACCACCCTCCTCCACATAATCCATACCCACACCAATACCACCTGTCACACTGCCCCGACCACCCTCCAAAGCCCCAGACAGATTCCTCCCCACATTCACTCCTGCTTTCCCCCCCACATTAATTCCCCCATTCACACTGGGTGGACCGGTGTGTTCTGGGACAGAAAGAGATTTTGTACCATCAGCGTCATTGGGTACCAGGACCGGAGCCACCTCCACAGGACAGGCCACTGGTCCCTTTAGAAAGGACCGAACAGCCTGCCTGGACTGTTTAGAGGCAGCCCCTGCCCTATTTCTGCTGGTACCCTCTGCCTCATCAGTACTAGACTCCTCCGCACGATCTGGTCCAGCAACTCCAATACAAAATAAAGGCTTAAGTCCAGTCTTTCTTTTGGGAGGTGAAGACATCTTAGCCCCGGCAGCATCCCGACGACGACACCGCTGCCCCAAAGGAACAGCAGCGCCAAGAGCCACCGGAGCTCCCGCAGCTGACACCGGCACACACCCGCTCCCCCCTCCCGTCAGGGAGCGAGCTGATGCACCAGTGCCTTTAACGTTACTGCCCACCGCTGGGCCACCTCTCCTGCCACTGCCCGCCACTGGGCCAATATCACTGTCCGACCTTACGGCCGGTTCCTCACCTGCTCCACCTCTGCTACTGCAAACAGAGATGGAGCTTACCGCCATACTAGACTCCATACTCTCCCCATTCTCCTGCACTGAGTCCACAACAGAACTCAGGCCGGGCTGAGATATGGGGTTCACACAGTGAGCTGACCCTGAGGCCAGTCCGGGGGGCACAGGGAGGGGGGAATATACAAATGTTACCTGCTCCTGAAGCTTGGTGGTCTTTACCTTGGTCTTTCTCCCAGGCGCCTCCTCTGGTAACTCATCTCCGAATACGAAGTCCTGGAGGCGCCCTGGTGACTCCAGGAGCTGGATCTGGGCCATCAGCGCCCCTCCCTGGTAACTGGTGTTGCTTTCATCCCCCGAACAGCGGCTAGATGACAATGCTGCTTGCCCTGCAGGGAGCCCACTGTATGGGGTCTGTTGTTGCGGACCCCCGGGTGGATTCGGCTCAACATCACGTACCTCCGCAGCGTCTCCTTCCTCCTCCACCCGGCTCTCTGGCTGGAGCCCTCTCAGCCTTCTCTGCCTTTCTCTCTCCGTTTGAGCAAAACGATCGTCGTTCTGAAGTTTCTCTTTAAACGGCCCACTGTTCTCCAAAATAAAAGTTCTCTTTTTCACTATTTTTTTGATGTCAGCTTTCAGAGATTTAATTTTCGCTGATAACTCAGTCTTTTGCTGCTTAGCAGCAGTGTCCATCAATGCTTTTACAGCACATACCTCCTCCTGGAGCTTGTACAGCTGGTTCCTGGCTTCCTCATACCCACAGAGGCTTGCAGCAATCCGTAGGCCATAGGTCCGCCCCGTCTCTTGGGACCGCTGCACCCCCCAATCTTCCTCCACACCTTCATGGGCAGACAGCCTTGCTCCAGGAGGAGTGTCACTGCACAGATTTTCCTGGCTGGTTTCCACAGTTGTTCCAGAACTTCTGGCACTTGTAGTTCCACAACTTGCTGTAGCCTTGCGGCTACCCTTTGTTACCTCAGGTTCAGGGGTGGCTGGAGAAGCATCGCTGCACCTCCTAGTAGAACGCCTCAGCCCTTGGACCTCTGATGGTATTCCCTCTGTTGGTCGCTGGATTCCTCTGCCCCCCACGGACCTGGTTCGGGGGGCAGGAGTTGGGACTCTCCTTGGCTCGCTCATGCCTGAAAACCCGCTCCCTCCCTGGGGAGGAGAGAGCAGGCCCAGGGGCAGATCTTCCTTGCCTGGAGCTCAGGAGCAGCAGACTCGCACAGCCTCACACAGCAGGACCACACCCAAAACTAATTGGATCACCACTGCAGAGCTGCACTCACTGTTCTGCTGGTGGGGTCACTGTGTACATACATTACTGATCCTGAGTTACATCCTGTATTATATCCCAGAGCTGCACTCACTATTCTGCTGGTGGGGTCACTGTGTACATACATTACTGATCCTGAGTTACATCCTGTATTATACTCCAGAGCTGCACTCACTATTCTGCTGGTGGGGTCACTGTGTACATACATTACATTACTGATCCTGAGTTACATCCTGTATTATACCCCAGATCTGCACTCACTATTCTGCTGGTGGGGTCACTGTGTACATACATTACATTACTGATCCTGAGTTACATCCTGTATTATACCTCAGAGCTGCACTCACTATTCTGCTGGTGGGGTCACTGTGTACATACATTACATTACTGATCCTGAGTTACATCCTGTATTATACTCCAGAGCTGCACTCACTATTCTGCTGGTGAGGTCACTGTGTACATACATTACTGATCCTGAGTTACATCCTGTATTATACTCCAGAGCTGCACTCACTATTCTGCTGGTGAGGTCACTGTGTACATACATTACTGATCCTGTACTGATCCTGTATTATACTCCAGAGCTGCACTCACTATTCTGCTGGTGAGATCACTGTGTACATACATGACCTTCCTCTTATATACATGTGGGCTGTGCTATATACAGTATGGCCCCCATGGCAGTGCGGCACATGTGGATGCAAAGTATTCGGGCTGTGTGAGCTGCTGTCGGGCTGCAGGATTGGGGTCAGGCCGCAGTATAACATATGCATGCTGTACTATTAGTTTCGCCTCCTTTATCTGATGCATTCATTATTGTTATGGAGCGGCAGAATCGAGGTCACGCACCCGAATGGTCTTTGGTGCTCGCAGGAGCTGAATTAAATCCTGTCCTATTATATTCATGTGAAATAAAAAATGCCGCCTGCAGCCTGTAATGTGGCTTATATGGAGGAGGCAGCGGCGGGGCGCAGGATGGTGTTGGGGGTCGGTGTCATGTAATGGGACATGTTGGAGGAGGTAATAGGATGTGCGAGCACACTCCCAGCTGCCGCAGCCCAGGTCCAGGCCCTGGACTCATAAGTTATGCCGCATCATGAAGACATTATGTGTCCGTCTCCTCCATCACTGATTGGGAGAAGAATTATTGCTCTGCTATCCTCCTGGAATATAAAGTATCAGGTAGAGGTTGTGGTTATAGAGGGCGGGGGCAGCTATATACAGGCCGGAGGGGGCATTATACCTGGAGCAGTGGGCATGTGGCTGGCACTGTACATGGAGGAGGGAGTGGGCAGGTGGCTGGCACTGAACATGGAGGAGGGAATGGGCAGGTGACTGGCACTGTACATGGAGGAGGGAGTGGGCAGGTGGCTGGCACTGTACATGGAGGAGGGAGTGGGCAGGTGGCTGGCACTGAACATGGAGGAGGGAGTGGGCAGGTGGCTGGCACTGAACATGGAGGAGGGAATGGGCAGGTGACTGGCACTGTACATGGAGGAGGGAGTGGGCAGGTGGCTGGCACTGTACATGGAGGAGAGAGTGGGCAGGTAGCAGGCACTGTACATGGAGGAGAGAGTGGGCAGGTGTCAGGCACTGAACATGGAGGAGGGAGTGGGCATGTGGCTGGCACTGTACATGGGGGAGGGTGTTGGCGGGTGGCTGGCACTGTATATGGAAGAGCAATGGTGTGACTGGCACTACGGTTGGAAAGGGTCCATCACTTATTGGGGCATGCTGCTGCACTGTACATGGGGCCAGTAGTTGGCACTGTGCTTTCCTCTCCAGCATGCCCCATACTCTGCAGTTTCCTGTGCTTTTATCTCCAGCATGCCCCATACTCTGCAGTTTCCTGTGCTTTTATCTCCAGCATGCAGTAGTGGATTATAATAGGGGCGTTTTGGGCAGCAGCCCGGGGCCCATGACCACCCAAAAAGACTCATACTTTCAGTGGTGTACTGTCTCCTGGCTACACTTCCGCCATGAATTGCAAAAAAATCACTTTTTTTATGGCAATTTTGCACAAATCAGGGCATCATGACATTATCTATCCTGTACTATGAACGCCAGGCTAGTGCTGCCATAGTTACAGTGGGGTGGGGGGGCCCAGGCTTGGTGAACAGCCCGGGGCCTATGGTAAAGTTAATCTGCCCCTGCCAGCATGCCTCATACTCTGCAGTTTCCTGTGCTTTTATCTTCAGCATGCCCCATACTCTGCAGTTTCCTGTGCTTTTATCTTCAGCATGCCCCATACTCTGCAGTTTCCTGTGCTTTTATCTTCAGCATATCCCATACTCTGCAGTTTCCTGTGCTTTTATCTTCAGCATATCCCATACTCTGCAGTTTCCTGTGCTTTTATCTTCAGCATATCCCATACTCTGCAGTTTCCTGTGCTTTTATCTTCAGCATATCCCATACTCTGCAGTTTCCTGTGCTTTTATCTTCAGCATGCCCCATACTCTGCAGTTTCCTGTGCTTTTATCTTCAGCATGCCCCATACTCTGCAGTTTCCTGTGCTTTTATGTTCAGCATATCCCATACTCTGCAGTTTCATGTGCTTTTATCTTCAGCATATCCCATACTCTGCAGTTTCCTGTGCTTTTATCTTCAGCATATCCCATACTCTGCAGTTTCCTGTGCTTTTATCTTCAGCATATCCCATACTCTGCAGTTTCCTGTGCTTTTATCTTCACCTTGCCCCATACTCTGCAGTTTCCTGAGCTTTTATCTTCACCTTGCCCCATACTCTGCAGTTTCCTGTGCTTTTATCCTCACCTTGCCCCATACTCTGCAGTTTCCTGTGCTTTTATCTTCAGCATGCCCCATACTCTGCAGTTTCCTGTGCTTTTATGTTCAGCATATCCCATACTCTGCAGTTTCCTGTGCTTTTATCTTCAGCATATCCCATACTCTGCAGTTTCCTGTGCTTTTATCTTCACCTTGCCCCATACTCTGCAGTTTCCTGTGCTTTTATCTTCAGCATACCCCATACTCTGCAGTTTCCTGTGCTTTTATCTTCAGCATATCCCATACTCTGCAGTTTCCTGTGCTTTTATCTTCACCTTGCCCCATACTCTGCAGTTTCCTGTGCTTTTATCTTCAGCATATCCCATACTCTGCAGTTTCCTGTGCTTTTATCTTCACCTTGCCCCATACTCTGCAGTTTCCTGTGCTTTTATCTTCAGCATATCCCATACTCTGCAGTTTCCTGTGCTTTTATCTTCACCTTGCCCCATACTCTGCAGTTTTTTCTTGTGACTTTTTAGCTTTTTTCCTCTGTCTACAACATAGAACTGGCGGTTTTGCCCTCCTCCCCCACATATATAGATGTATAAAACTCAAGTGAGAAACTGAGACGGCGGCTTTTGTTGAATCTATCCTCGGCGTGTATCCTGTAATGAATTTAGCATCATCCTCCAGAGCATTATCTTATTTCTCCACGGCTGTAACAAATCTTCTCTTGACTTTTACAAAAACCTTTTCTGCGGCTGCCTGAGCGATACCGCCGTCCCAATAATTCCTGTAATATCTCTCTTCTGAAATATCAGCCGCTCCGAGCAGCAGTGTGCGCCACTTGTCTCCTCCAGTGATATCGACCCCTGTACACCGGGGGGCTGAGGGGGCTGAGGGCTCCTGGATATACTCCTATCTATAGAAAATATCAGGGGGCTCCTGTATACCGGGGGGATGAGGGCTCCTGGATATACTCCTATCTATAGAAAATATCAGGGGGCACCTGTACACTGGGGGGCTGAGGGGGCTGAGGGCTCCTGGATATACTCCTATCTATAGAAAATATCAGGGGGCACCTGTACACTGGGGGGCTGAGGGTTCCTGGATATACTCCTATATATAGAAAATATCAGGGGGCTCCTGTACACCGGGGGGCTGAGGGGGATGAGGGCTCTTAGATATAACCCTGTGTATAGGAAATATCGGGAAGCCCTATACATCGGGGAGGACTGTGGGGGATGAGGGTTCCTAGAATTACCCCTATATATAGGAAATATCGGGGGGCTGTGATACAGAATACTATTTGGTAACAAGATATAATTCTGTAACTCAAAACCTTTCAGGGTGACAGACGATAGAATTTGGTGATAACAAAACCATCCATGTAAAATGTCATAGAGAAGCCCGGCCACCTTATACTATTAGGTTATCATTCATTGTGTGGCATAAAATACTATCTGGTGACACAGAATAAGGCCGATGTGGCAGGAATATGCAAAACAGGAGTCCGTGGAGCCTCGGTTGTGAGTCTCAAAACATGGGATAGCCAGATATCTCTCGCCTGTTGCCACAGGGTGCCTCCATGATGGGCAGAGCACCACACCACCCTGATAAATAGCCCCTTAAGTCCCACTCGGTTGCAAGTATTGGAACATAAATAGGGAAACACCAGGGTGGCCCCTTTTTGTCAATGTCTAACTCAAGGTGCGAGTATTGCGATCATGACAAGGGCTTGCCAAGGCAGGCATCCATCCACAGACAGCCGCCACTGGGCATCCATCCACAGACAGCCACCACGGGGCATCCATCCACAGACAGCCACCACGGGGCATCCATCCACAGACAGCCACCACGGGGCATCCATCCACAGACAGCCGCCACGGGGCATCCATCCACAGACAGCTGCCACGGGGCATCCATCCACAGACAGCCGTTTTGGGGTTTTTGCCCCTCGTCAGTGTGGAGCAGGATTCTGGCTGGTTGGGGTAATAGCAAATCGACCAACAAAACTACTCAAAAGTACTCAATCAAGAGTCTCCACTGATGCCCCCAAAAATTTAAATATGCAAAACAGAAATCCGTGGAGCCTCGGTTGCGATGTGGCAGGAAGTGGTTTATTTTCTCCAGTCTTCAAGTACTTTTCAGCTGCTGTATGTCCTGCCGGAAGTGGTGTATTCTTTTCTCTCTGCTGCCACCTCTGTCCATGTCAGTAGCTGTCCAGAGCAGCAGAGGTTGCTGCTGCTCCGGACAGTTCCTGACATGGACAGAGGTGGCAGCAGAGAGCACTGTGTCAGACTGGAGAGAATACACCACTTCCTCCATAAACCAGGTGTTACAGCTCAGTGCCATTGAAGTGAATGGAGCTAAACTGTAATACCACACACAACCTGAGGGCAGGGGAGGCGCTGTTTCTGGATTTTTGCTATTATACTGTGATGCGTGTGCACATCGCTCTCTCCTCTTATCTGAGCACTGAAGAATATGATATATAGACACCTATGTGATGTTTCTGTTAACCCCCCATTGACTTTAATGAGAAAATCCAACAATAACATGGTCCCTGCAGTCCGGGCAATGGGATTCTCTGCAGGTGGAGTATTGGTCGCAGTACGGCAGTGCAGTTCTCGGCCTCCTGTGTGAACACGGCCGTCACTGTGCACCATTCCCCACGCAGAGAAGACAGACTCCGAGATACGTCTACAATCTCCGTACCTGCCGCGCTGATCCCCTGTAGATTGCAGAGCGCGGCGACCTTCGCAGGTGGATGATTATTCCGGCAAACGACTTGTTCTAACCACAGACAAACACGTTTCTGAGAAATCCGAGTCCCCGGTATAATGTAATTACAAATCCAGAAACCAGAGAGACGATCACCTGCGAAAACATCGGGAAGACGAGTGGAATTATAAATCACAAAGAAGCGGAGATTATGGCGGCGGCGGCGGCACAGTGCACACATGGCCGGTCACGTCTCCATTTACTTTATGTATTCAACAGCTTCATTACGTGGTCAATTCTCTATTTGTCCAACTGCAAAGTTAAAAAAAAAATAAATTAAAAAGTATTGAAAGGTTTTAAAGGGTTTGCACGGTTTTTAATCTTTTTTTTTCTTCTTTTTTATAGCTCAGATGCATTTAAAATAATCAGAGAAGATATTTTGCCTATTGGCTTGGTTGAAAATTCTACTTCATTTTGTCTGTTCAGCTCCTGTACAGACCTATGTGTCTCCATGGTTACAGACTACAAACAAACCCTGTGTAGTCTGATCCTGTAGTTAAGTGTTTTCTACACAGGATGATTATCAGCAGCAGGGGGCGTTACTAGAAATGCTCCTGCGGCCGGTGTAGGTGACAGTGACCAGCTGAGGACAGGAAAAACGCCTTTAAAACTTAAACACCTTTAAAAATTTTTCGCACGGATAGGTATATAGGATTTGTATATATCTGTGCTGTCACTTTAAAGATCACACAGCAGCAGTGAAGCTGTTATCTCCCCCTAGTGCTGGATTCACAGCTTACACTGCTTATTACTGCTCTATAATGTTCTCCATTCTGCTGTTTCTGAGATATAGGGGAGCAAGACCCCATCCTCTGACTGTGCAGTATATGGAAACATCATAGTACCCTGTCTGCACCTACTAAACTAGATCCTGAGAAAACTGAGGATACATGCTGTATACATTATATTATATATATATATATATATATATGACACAACCCCCAGCTGACCCTGAAGAGCAGATACACATCAGACGTGTCCCATGCGTAGCCGCTCTGCTGTTACACTGTCACCCCCATCAGACGCACACAGCACGGAGACGCTTTGTTCCCATAGAGAACATCAATATTTTCCTTCCTTTATTTCTGCTTTAATTCGGGCTGATTGTCTGACGAGTTTTCAACGTCCTCATTGTTCTCGGTTAATTAGAAGTCGCTACAATCAGCCGCCATTTATTCTGCACGTAGATGGTGAGTGACAAGTGACAACCGCGCACGTCGTGTAATCGAAGATCCTCGCACTGATGGATTTTACTAGAACAATAACTATTAATCCATCTCTTATACTCCAGTCACATCCAGAGCTGTAGGAAGTGATGGAATCTCTCCAGTCATCCAGTACTTATCAGCTGCTATATGTCCTGCAGGAAGTGGTGTATTCTCTCCAGTCTGACACAGAGCTCTCTGCTGCCACCTCTGTCTATGTCAGGAACTGTCCAGAGCAGCAGCAAATCCCCATAGAAAACCTCTCCTGCTCTGGACAGTTCCTGACATGGACAGAGGTGGCAGCAGAGAGCACTGTGTCAGACTGGAGAGAATGCACCACTTCCTGCAGGACATGCAGCAGCTGATAAGTACTGGAAGACTGGAGATTATTTAATAGAAGTAAATGACAAATCTGTATAACTTTCTGGCACCAGCTGTGATGTCGCATCCTGAGAGTCGGCAGTAAAGCAGCGGAGCCGACTCTGGAGGTGACTGGAGTGTAATACAGGCTCTTATTTAGATGATAACAGACACTGGTGCTGCCGGCTGGAATAACGTCTTATTACTCGGTGGAGATAAGATCCCCCCGTCCGCAGGGTCACATGGGGGCAGCGGCTCTTTGTTCTAGAAGGCTCCATTAGGACATTTGCCATCAGATAGAAGAAGTCATTACGTTGGTGGTTCCTGCGCCGAGCGTCGTTCCCCGAGCTGGAAATGTCACATCGTGAGCAGCGGCAGAGTACAGAGCGGTTATCAATTAAGTAGTAGTGCCGGGCGAGGGGTGCGGGGGGGTCCGGGGGGTGCAGGGGTCCGAGAGGTGCGGGGGAGGGGGGGGGCGCTCGCTCACATTTATTTATCTTACAAGGTAACCGTGCGCAGGAAATTACAGCCAACGTGTTTTTCTTATTGAGATGTCAGAATGACGAAGCGGATTCTCAGGAGAAATCTTTCCTTTGTTTTCCTGTCAGCAGTTTCTACAACGTGTCACAAATCCACCCGGGAGACCTGTGGGAAGTGTGACTGCTGGTGCGGGAAGATGGTGGAAGGGTCCGGCTCAGGACCCCCCAGGAAGGAGACGTATCCAGAGCAGGATACAGCACCAGAGGGCCGGACTATCCTACATGGGGGGGGGGGGGGGCACTGATATCACTGAGGGGGGGGGGGGGGGGGCACTGATATTACTGGTGGGGGGGGGGGCACTGATATCACTAGCAGGGGAGGACAATTTCACTGGCACCAGCTGTTTCCTGCCTTCCCCATGGCTCCCAGCAAGAAAAGCGGCTCCCAAGAGATGGGGATCAGCAACCTGAAACCCTCCCATAATGCAAATGGTATATATATATCCTATAGGGTGTGGAAATATACGATGTACAACCCAGACCAGCCCCCTTAACTAATACAGACCCCAGACCAGACCTGTATACAGACCCCAGACCAGACCCCTAAACTAATACAGACCCCAGATCAGACCCCTAAACTAATACAGAGACCAGACCAGACCCCTAAACTAATACAGACCCCCGACCAGACCCCTAAACTAATACAGACCCCAGACCAGACCTGTAAACTAATATAAGACTACAGACCAGACCCCTAAACTAATACAGACCCCAGACCAGACCCCTAAACTAATACAGACCCCAGATCAGACCCCTAAACTAATACAGAGACCAGACCAGACCCCTAAACTAATACAGACCCCAGACCAGACCCCTAAACTAATACAGACCCCAGATCAGACCCCTAAACTAATACAGAGACCAGACCAGACCCCTAAACTAATACAGACCCCAGACCAGACCTGTAAACTAATATAAGACTACAGACCAGACCCCTAAACTAATACAGACCCCAGACCAGACCCCTAAACTAACACGGAGCCCAGATCAGACTCCCAAACTGAGGGCCCTATTACATGGGACGATTATCGTGCAAAAAATCATTATATCGTTTGATTTTAAACGACAATTGTTCTGTGTAATTGCAGGAAACGATCGAAAAATCGTTCATGTGTTGTTGATTTAGATCTGAACTTAAAATTATCGCTAATCGTTCGCTGTAATTCCACGTTCGTTCGCTCAAGTTCCACATTTGTTCACTACTCGTTCAGTGTAATTGCACATTGTTCATTGTTTTACTGGGACCAGATAGAATAAAAGATCATAGTAACGATCGCAATAACAATCATGGTAACAATCATACCCAACGACCATCGTTCTGTGTAATATGGTGAGCGATTTCAGGTTAACGATAAACATCTCTTTTGCGAACGTTTACCGTTAGTCGTTAATTGTTAAAAAACGCTCCGTGTAATAGGACCCTAAGGCAAATCCCCAGACACAAAACACGTACACCTCACCCAGGACCCATAATACAAACACTGTAAATAAATACAGGTTCCGGCCCAGACCTTTCCTCCCTCCTGCAGTCACGGGTTCCCATTACCCCGGGGTGTCACCATCCTGAACCTGCCCCCATAGTCCCGGAGGTCTTCTCTTTCTGATCTATTGCTCTGGATCAGCTGATCATGACTACTAGATAAGGCCTAATATAGACTGGAGCTCCCGAATGGTTGGCTTTTCCCTGCAGTTTGGTGCGTATTATAGCTCATTTTTTCTGAGTTCATCTCCAGCATTTCTTGTGTTCTTTGATCTTTTATGTTCCTAGTTTATTACTCCCATCTTGTGCTTGTTCCTTAGATTTAACGTCTGCACAATGCTGCTGTTGTTGCATCTGGGTCCTAGTGCCTGCTTGTAGCTCTGGTGAAGTTTTCAGATCAGGGTTCACATCGGGACACTTGTAGGCACAGTGCCTGGTGTTAGGTTTAGGGCTCAGGGACAGTTCTAGGGAAAGATTAGGGACAGCTAGCTGAAATGTTTATAGTTCCTCATCTGCTTCATCCTTCATTGTCATCATCATTATCGTAAAATCATCACCTCTGGTTCCTATAATCTATTAGCCAGGTATATTTGTTATCTTTCAGTATTGATATATGTTTTGTACGGTGTTTTTTCTCTCTCGGCTTTTCAAACAATTTGGTGTACCTCAAGTCCTGGGGGTATCTGAGTTTTGGACAGTTAGGACCCAGAAAAACTTCTATAGGTGAAGAATAATCTCTACTGCCCTCTAGTGATCAAACAGTGTTGTTACATATAGGCACGGATTCTCCACAATGCATTTTACTCAATTCTAAGACTTCATTTGGAATTTGAGAGTCCCTCTAAATCAGCCTGAGCCTTAAAGGGGTTGTCCAGGCTTAGAAAACCATGGGTGCTTCCTTCCAGAAACATCACCACTCCTGTCCTCAGTTTAGTTATGGGTTCTGCAGCCTTAAAGTGAATGGAGCTAAATTGTAATACCGCACACAACCTGAGGACTAGGGTGGCGCTGTTTTTACAAGAAAGTAGCTGTAAGTAAGATTGACCATAGCAGCAGGACTCGACTAAGTGAAGTATTGAAAGTTTTGATTAGGTTTACTCATCAGCTGTCAGGCCAAGCCCCTCCCATTCTCATTGGAGGCGGTCCTTAGCTTGGTGCAAAGGTCCCTTTAAATTTTAGACTACTGACTTACTGCTTAGTGCACTGGTATATAGGTTTGAACTCTGGGTGGGCGGTATTCTGCGAATTATAAGTAGATGAAAGTTTCTAAGATGAATCTGAGGAGTTATTTTTCCGATAATTTGCGCCATTCTCCCCTTATTAATGCACTTGATCCTAATGACGGAGCGTTTTATTGTATTATGTCGGGCGGTCGACGCTTCATCTTACAAGTGGGAGTCTGGCACAATGGCGGATGCTGAGAGCGGCTTATAAAGCGCCAATTAGGGAGCGCGATCATGTGACACTTCAGCGGATTATTAATTATCCTGCGGACGAGATGAAAGGGATTGATGTGCAGGAGGCGGCGGCTTTTATCTCTGTCCTTCGCCGATGGCAAGAAGAGCCGGAGATTTCCTTGGGAAGGGTAGGGGGCTTAACATGAAATAACGGCGGGGACCGGGAGCTCAGACACAAACACCAGGATCCCCAGACGGCTGCGGCTCCTATCACATCTATATACCGCTCTGAGGGGAAACGCTGCGGCCTATGTGATAATATATATATCTATGTATATACCAATATTATCACCATGTAAGTCACCATAGATAGTGGGATTTATGACTATTAGGGTTAAGTTACCATACTCGAGCACCATTCTGGTTGGTAGACTCTACGGCATCACCTAAGTGAGTTCGCTCTAAGGGTACGTGCACACTATGGAATCCCTGTAGACCACCCGCCATGGATTATGCAGCTCGCCCCCACTCACGGATGCTGGCGGCCGTGTGAATCTCTGCTGGTCCCATAGGCTTCATTCTATGGTTTGCCAGATTTTACCATCCGCCTGAAGAATGATCGGGTATGTGTAGTGTGCACATACCCTAAGAATTACGGTAGGAGCAAAAAAAAAAAGCTGTAGATAGAGGAGAGAGATGCTGCAGGAACGCTATAGATAGAGGAGAGAGATGCTGCAGGATGGCCATAGATAGAGGAGAGAGATGCTGCAGGATGGCCATAGATAGAGGAGAGAGATGCTGCAGGATGGCCGTAGATAGAGGAGAGAGATGCTGCAGGAACGCTATAGATAGAGGAGAGAGATGCTGCAGGAGCGCTATAGATAGGGGAGAGAGATGCTGCAGGACTATCATAGATAGAGGAGAGAGATGCTGCAGGAACGCTATAGATAGAGGAGAGAGATGCTGCAGGAACGCTATAGATAGAGGAGAGAGATGCTGCAGGAACGCTATAGATAGAGGAGAGAGATGCTGCAGGAACGCTATAGATAGAGGAGGGAGATGCTGCAGGAACACTATAGATAGAGGAGAGAGATGCTGCAGGAACGCTATAGATAGAGGAGAGAGATGCTGCAGGAACGCTATAGATAGAGGAGAGAGATGCTGCAGGAACGCTATAGATAGAGGAGAGAGATGCTGCAGGATGGCCATAGATAGAGGAGAGAGATGCTGCAGGAACGCTATAGATAGAGGAGAGAGATGCTGCAGGAACGCTATAGATAGAGGAGAGAGATGCTGCAGGAACGATATAGATAGGGGAGAGAGATGCTGCAGGAACGCTATAGATAGAGGAGAGAGATGCTGCAGGAACGCTATAGATAGAGGAGAGAGATGCTGCAGGAACGATATAGATAGAGGAGAGAGATGCTGCAGGAACACTATAGATAGAGGAGAGAGATGCTGCAGGAACGCTATAGATAGAGGAGAGAGATGCTGCAGGAACGCTATAGATAGAGGAGAGAGATGCTGCAGGATGGCCGTAGATAGAGGAGAGAGATGCTGCAGGATGGCCGTAGATAGAGGAGAGAGATGCTGCAGGACCATCATAGATAGAGGAGAGAGATGCTGCAGGATGGCCGTAGATAGAGGAGAGAGATGCTGCAGGAACACTATAGATAGAGGAGAGAGATGCTGCAGGACCATCATAGATAGAGGAGAGAGATGCTGCAGGAACGCTATAGATAGACGCTATAGATAGAGGAGAGAGATGCTGCAGGAACACTATAGATAGAGGAGGGAGATGCTGCAGGAACGCTATAGATAGACGCTATAGATAGAGGAGAGAGATGCTGCAGGAACACTATAGATAGAGGAGGGAGATGCTGCAGGATGGCCGTAGATAGAGGAGAGAGATGCTGCAGGACCATCATAGATAGAGGAGAGAGATGCTGCAGGATGGCCGTAGATAGAGGAGAGAGATGCTGCAGGACCATCATAGATAGAGGAGAGAGATGCTGCAGGATGGCCGTAGATAGAGGAGAGAGATGCTGCAGGATGGCTGTAGATAGAGGAGAGAGATGCTGCTGGATGGCTGTAGATAGAGGAGAGAGATGCTGCAGGACCATCATAGATAGAGGAGGGAGGTGCTGCAGGAACACTATAGATAGAGGAGAGAGATGCTGCAGGAACACTATAGATAGAGGAGAGAGATGCTGCAGGAACGCTATAGATAGAGGAGAGAGATGCTGCAGGAACGCTATAGATAGAGGAGAGAGATGCTGCAGGAACGATATAGATAGGGGAGAGAGATGCTGCAGGAACGCTATAGATAGAGGAGAGAGATGCTGCAGGAACACTATAGATAGAGGAGAGAGATGCTGCAGGAACGCTATAGATAGAGGAAAGAGATGCTGCAGGAACGATATAGAGGAGAGAGATGCTGCAGGAACGATATAGATAGAGGAGAGAGATGCTGCAGGAACGATATAGAGGAGAGAGATGCTGCAGGAACGATATAGATAGAGGAGAGAGATGCTGCAGGAACGATATAGAGGAGAGAGATGCTGCAGGAACGATATAGATAGAGGAGAGAGATGCTGCAGGAACGCTATAGATAGAGGAGAGAGATGCTGCAGGAACGCTATAGATAGAGGAGAGAGATGCTGCAGGAACGCTATAGATAGAGGAGAGAGATGCTGCAGGATGGCCATAGATAGAGGAGAGAGATGCTGCAGGAACACTATAGAGGAGAGAGATGCTGCAGGAACACTATAGATAGAGGAGAGAGATGCTGCAGGAACGCTATAGATAGAGGAGAGAGATGCTGCAGGAACGATATAGAGCAGAGAGATGCTGCAGGAACGATATAGAGGAGAGAGATGCTGCAGGAACGCTATAGATAGAGGAGAGAGATGCTGCAGGAACGCTATAGATAGAGGAGAGAGATGCTGCAGGAACGATATAGAGGAGAGAGATGCTGCAGGAACGATATAGATAGAGGAGAGAGATGCTGCAGGAACGCTATAGATAGAGGAGGGAGATGCTGCAGGAACGATATAGATAGGGGAGAGAGATGCTGCAGGAACGATATAGATAGAGGAGAGAGATGCTGCAGGAACGATATAGATAGAGGAGAGAGATGCTGCAGGAACGCTATAGATAGAGGAGAGAGATGCTGCAGGAACGATATAGAGGAGAGAGATGCTGCAGGAACGCTATAGATAGAGGAGAGAGATGCTGCAGGAACGATATAGAGGAGAGAGATGCTGCAGGAACGATATAGATAGAGGAGAGAGATGCTGCAGGAACGCTATAGATAGAGGAGAGAGATGCTGCAGGAACGCTATAGATAGAGGAGAGAGATGCTGCAGGAACGCTATAGATAGAGGAGAGAGATGCTGCAGGAACGATATAGAGGAGAGAGATGCTGCAGGAACGCTATAGATAGAGGAGAGAGATGCTGCAGGAACGCTATAGATAGAGGAGGGAGATGCTGCAGGACCGCTATAGATAGAGGAGAGAGATGCTGCAGGAACGCTATAGATAGAGGAGAGAGATGCTGCAGGAACGATATAGAGGAGAGAGGTGCTGCAGGAACGCTATAGATAGAGGAGAGAGATGCTGCAGGAACGCTATAGATAGAGGAGAGAGATGCTGCAGGAACGATATAGAGGAGAGAGATGCTGCAGGAACGATATAGATAGAGGAGAGAGATGCTGCAGGAACGCTATAGATAGAGGAGAGAGATGCTGCAGGAACGATATAGAGGAGAGAGATGCTGCAGGAACGCTATAGATAGAGGAGAGAGATGCTGCAGCCAGTTACAATATTACAGCCAGTTGTACTTTTGGCCTCTTACTGAGTAAACATCCACAGGGCAGAGGAAAAGTAAATCAACCCTTATGTTAGGTATGTAGCCCCCGACCCCGGCGCGCCATCTTGTGGTTGGGGTCAGGCTCCTTCTGCGGTGCTTCATCTTATAATAGACGCGTTTACCTCGGATACAGCGACGTTCTTGCAGCTCTATTAACTATGTATTAAACAGGCGCGGGGAGCCATCCATATCTGTCAGGAAGCACTAACGCCCCACGCGGCCCCCCACACCGTGACATCTACTTACAGGGGCCCGAGAGGGGACATGACAGACAGAGCGCAGCAGACGCCTCCGGGAGCCCAGCGCACCGCTCCTCCGCGCACTCCGCTCTGCTTCATCAAGGTTGTTTCTTGTGAGTAAATATCTGTAGAGCCGGAGGGAGGGAAAACAGGGATCTAAGGAGGCCGACTCTGAGGATTTGTGACAAGGAGCTGAAAAGAGGCAACGGCGGAGGAGAATTCATGGTGGCAGCCACGCCGGGGGAGGTGCGCGCTTACAGCGGACGGCAAGGAGCGCGACCGGAGACTAATACGGCTATTAAGTAAATATGTGATCCCAGGCTTAAAGGGGAACTAAAGCCTTGTCTGTAAACGTCTATTGTTCTCTCTTATCAGCCACTTCAGGCCTTTCAAATTTCACGGATTTGATGGGTATAGCGCCATTCAGTATGGCGGAATAAGGCATGGCGTATACGGAAGATGTAAGCCCCGCACGCCTGATGGGTCGGCCTCCTCCCGCACCTAAATTATCACGATGTACGCCTGCTAGAGTCTGGTGTGTTAGATTTCCACCTCTGTTCCTATTCTCAGAGAGATAAGCCGCTGCCAGAGCTGTGTGACCGGCCCACCGGGCATCTGCCCTGTACATCACATTGCCGGTCCAGGTCTGGACACGGGAACGTTGAGTCAGTCTATGTTTTATGACCCACTGATGGACTCCTATCCTTGTGGTTCTATGTGTATAGACTTGGCGCCATCCTCCCCGGGTTTCTCCTCATCCCTCTGGTAATGTATCTATGGCGCCGATCGTTGTGAGCGGCCGTCGTGGTGATTTAGTGTCGGTGTACACAGGGAGATACGGCGTGCGTTTACCGCCTGCTCCGCCTTTACTACACAGATAAATATAGTTTAATGCCGCCATTGTGGATGTCCTCCGCAGCGCGGCGGTGACGGATTCATTCCTGTGTCTTCTGCAGAAGTGATACAAGGAGACGCTGCATCCCGCGGCACTAAGGGGGGGACGTCTGGGGGTCTCCTGGGGTCACACAGCTGGGAATGTAGTGTCTTATCTCCAGTCTTTCATTACTTATCAGCTGCTGTATGTCCTGCAGGAAGTGGTGTATTCTCTCCAGTCTGACACAGTGCTCTCTGCTGCCACCTCTGTCCATGTCAGGAACTGTCCAGAGCAGCAGCAAATCTCCATAGAAAACCTCTCCTGCTCTGGACAGTTCCTGACATGGACAGAGGTGGCAGCAGAGAGCACTGTGTCAGACTGGAGAGAATACACCACTTCCTGCAGGACATACAGCAGCTGATAAGTACTGGAAGACGAGATTTTTTAATAGAAGTATATTACAGATCTATATAACTTTCTGAAACCAGTTGATTTGAAGGAAAAAGATTTTCAGCAGAGTACCCCTCTAACACTTTGGATGCTTTACCTGCACAGATACATTGCAGCACAATATCAGTACAGGGGAGATTTACATTTTGTTCTGTTCTAGACTCACTGGCACAGCTGATGGTCTTGTTACAATGTGTCAGTGCTGCTAGAGCATACGGTCAGGGATATCTAAGTCGGCAAAACTACAACTCCCATCATGCCCGGACAGCCAAAGCAACTATGGAAAACTGGGACAAAGCCCACGAGTGTACCCCAACATGTCTGCACAGTGTGAACACGGCTTGAAAGACTTCAAAGTGCAAAACCAATTAAAGGGCAACTCCACCTAAACTCCCCCCCCCCTTAGTGTTCTCATTTCCCCGCTGCCGCTCATTTACATTGTAATCAGGCTTCTCCATTAGATTCTGGGTGATAAATCTTCCGATATTTCGCCGCATTTTGCCGACACTTTCTCATGAACAATGACTTGTCACCGGCCAGCCCCGGACTTAGCGCTGCGGAATACTAAGCTGCCGCCGGTCCAAGTGCAGCTCAATGTCATGTGTATATAATACTGAGGAGATATCCCCATACTTTGTTATATGTATCTATACTGCAGGTCAGTCGCCTCCAGAGCAGCAATCGTAATTGAGCTCAGGTTGTTAAAGGGGGTTTTCTTGGGCTCCCCATGGCAGTATATGGGCTGGGGGGTATAGACTGCTGTAATGGTTGCCTGTTGCTTTAAATCAGTGGTGCAGAACCCGCAGCCCTACAACTGTTGCAAAACTACAATTCCCATCATGTGTAGACAGCTGTTGGCTATCCAGGCATGATGGGAGTTGTAGTTTTTCAACAGCTGGAGGACCTGCAGGGTGTGCACCCCTATATTACTGGTGTCAGAAAGTTATATAGATTTGTAATTTACTTCTATTTAAAAACCTCCAGTCTTCCGGTACTTATCAGCTGCTGTATGTACTGCAGGAAGTGGTGTATTCTGTCCAGTCTGACACAGTGCTCTCTGCTGCCACCTCTGTCCATATCAGGAACTGTCCAGAGCAGCAGCAAATCCCCATAGAAAACCTCTGCTGCTCTGGACAGTTCCTGACATGGACAGAGGTGGCAGCAGAGAGCACTGTGTCAGACTGGACAGAATACACCACTTCCTGCAGGACATACAGCAGCTGATAAGTACTGGAAGACTGGAGATTTTTACATAGAAGTAAATTACAAATCTGTATAACTTTCTGACACCAGTTGATTTAAAAGAAAAAGAATATTTCTGGAATTCCCCTTTATTATGTATTCTAAACTATTAAAGGGGTACACCCCTCTCTTGGTGAGTTATGACCTAGGCACAGAATCCATATTCTCAAGATTCAACTGAGATATTAAAGGGGAACTCCAACAATTTTTTTTTGAAGTCAGAAAGTTATATAGATTTTATTTAGGAATATTTTAAAGGTTTTTAGGAAGCTGCTGAATGGTGGAGGGGGCGGCGGAAATGGCGGGGAAAATTTTACATCCAAGTCTAAATAAGCAACAAAAAAATTCTAAAATATTTATAAAGGACAATATTTTTTATGGATACAAAGATGTGTGTTATTATGGGGGGTGGGGGGGTTGGGATAGGGGACCCTCTGACTGGTGCATGATGGGAGTTGTAGTGTTATAACAGCTGGAGATCCAATAGTGTGACGTCCCTGCTCTACAATGTAACAGTCTCTGGCCGTCATACACCTCAGTAATTTACCACTATCACGGACACTTGTGGTCCTGGAGCGTCGCTGCGAGGAGGACGAGCGCCCGGGGACAATCCGCAGGATAGAAGCAGCAAATCTGGAGCAGCTCAAGATAGAGATGGAAGACACTGATGACTTATCTGAGGAGGCCGTGTCCGCTCCAGCCGGTCACTGACTATGAGGATGGAGAGGACCCTATATGTGCTGCTGCTGGGCTGACAGGGTCTGTACTGATACACTGTAACCAGCCCCCAGCTGTGTGAGGACCGGGCGGAGGGGGAGGCTTCAGCCTCAGCTGGTGACAGATTGATATAAAGCTGCTTATCGTTATATTATACAATGGTAAAGGGGTTCTCTGACACCAGGTACAGAAATATATAGTATAATATACACTCAGCGGCCACTTTATTAGGTACACCATGCTAGTAACGGGTTGGACCCCCTGTTGCCTTCAGAACTGCCCCAATTCTTGGTGGCATAGATACAACAAGGTGCTGGAAGCTTCCTCAGAGATTTTGGTCCATAGTGACATGATGACATCACACAGTTGCCGCAGATTTGTCGGCTGCACATCCATGATGCCAATCTCCCGTTCCACCACATCCCAAAGATGCTCTATTGGATTGAGATCTGGTGACTGTGGAGGCCATTGGAGTACAGTGACCTCATTGTCATGTTCAAGAAACCAGTCTGAGATGACTCTAGCTTTATGACATGGCGCATTATCCTGCTGAAAGTAGCCATCAGATGTTGGGTCCATTGTGGTCATAAAGGGATGGACATGGTCAGCAACAATACTCAGGTAGGCTGTGGCGTTGTAACCATGCTCAATTGGTACCAAGGGGCCCAAAGAGTGCCAAGAAAATATTCCCCACACCATGACACCACCACCAGCAGCCTGAACCGTTGATACAAGGCAGGATGGATCCATGCTTTCATGTTGCCAAATTCTGATCCTACCATCCGAATGTCGCAGCAGAAATCGAGACTCATCAGACCAGGCAACGTTTTTCCAATCTTCTACTGTCCAATTTCGATGAGCTTGTGCAAATTGTAGCCTCAGTTTCCTGTTCTTAGCTGAGCGGAGTGGCACCCGGTGTGGTCTTCTGCTGCTGTAGCCCATCTGCCTCAAAGTTGGCCGTACTGTGCGCTCAGAGATGCTCTTCGGCCTACCTTGGCTGTAACGGTTGGCTATTTGAGTCACTGTTGCCTTTCTATCAGCTGGAACCAGTCTGCCCATTCTCCTCTGACCTCTGGCATCAACAAGGCAATTCCGCCCACAGAACGGCCGCTCACTGGATGGTTTTTCTTTTTCGGACCATTCTCTGTAAACCCTAGAGAAAGTTGTGCGGGAAAATCCCAGTAGATCAGCAGTTTCTGAAATACTCAGACCAGCCCTTCTGGCACCAACAACCATGCCACGTTCAAAGGCCTCACATCACCTTTCTTCCCCATACTGATGCTCGGTTTGAACTGCAGGAGATTGTCTTGACCATGTCTACATGCCTAAATGCACTGAGTTGCCGCCATGTGATTGGCTGATTAGAAATGAAGTGGTAACGTGCAGTTGGACAGGTGTACCTAATAAAGTGGCCGGTGAGTGTATATTATATGTATAATATACTGTATAATGTCACAGCTGTCTGCTCCAGCCCTGGAACCACCATTTGTTTTGGGTGTCTTAAAGGGGAACTCCAAAGGAAAAAAAAAGTTTTTAAAATCAACTGGTGTCAGAAAGTTATATCAATGAGGAACTTACTGCTATTTAAAAAAAAAAATCTCCAGTCTCCCAATACTTATCAGCTGCTGTATGTCCTGCAGGAAGTGGTGTATTCTCTCCAGTCTGACACAGTGTTCTCTGCTGCCATCTCTGTCCATGTCAGGAACTGTCCAGAGCAGCAGAGGTTTTCTATGGGGATTTGCTGCTGCTCTGGACAGTTCCTGACATGGACAGAGGTGGCAGCAGAGAGCACTGTGTCAGACTGGAGAGAATACACCACTTCCTGCAGGACATATAGCAGCTGATAAGTACTGGAAGACTGGAGATTATTAAACACAAATAAATTAAAAATCTATATAACTTTCTGACAGCAGTTAATTAGAAAGAAATTTTTTTTAAAGAGTTTCCCTTTAAATATTTGTCTTTTTTAGGAGGTTTACCTGCAGTGTCCCAGAACAGCCCTTCTTATGCTCATATTTTTATTATAACTAGTTCTGTTCTGGAAAGCTATGGTCCACTGCAAACTGCGTGTATTGTGTCACCCCTGCAGTATTCAGGTCTGCTATTTCATTCATTTATTGCATGTGTATTCAGGTATCAGCGTCTAAAGGTATTATGTCGCCTCCTAGTGTTCAAGGATGGTACTTCTCATGTATATTTCTCTGTATATGCCTAATGGTGTGATGATACAATGGCTGGATGTCACGTGACTGTGCCCCTGCTTCCATGGTAACACCAATGGTCATCAAGCTTTTGGCTGGGGTTACCATGTGACTTCCTGTGCTACCTCAGTCTATTCCCTGCCCCAGAGGGGATAGGTTGTGTGTTTGTCCTCTCTCCCTGCTAAGAGAGAGGCCTGCGTGTGCTCTGCTGCTCCAGTCCACTGCCTGTGTTCCTGTCTCAAGTCTCAGGATTCTCATCTGGGTGTCGATTCTTCAGTCATTCTTCAGTTCCTCTCATCATCATCATCTTCTCTAATCATCAACAGCAAGTATTTCATTCAAGTCTCATTCCACCCAGCATCTTATCCTCAGTATCACTACTACTCCCATCATTCAGCACGCTACTCTCACAGCCTATTGCAGCATCACCCATTACTCTACTTTATTCAGGATTGCCTTATTCCCGGTTGCATCCGGAGAGACTGTTGCTACTAGTTACCACCGTTACAATAAATATACAACTACCGTTGTTTCTGAACCTTGGCATTGGTGTGATAATTGGTGCCCTGACTAAGGACAACGAAGAATCGCATGCCCAGTATTCCCGCATGGTCAGGAGCCCGGTTTCCAGCTGTAGCACCCTCGTGCCTACACCGTGACCACATTATCCTACAGCTGCCCCGGTTCCTGCCTGTTAGCACCATCTATACTGCAGAGTGGCCCCTAGGGGCCAGGGCATCGCATACCCATCAAATTACCCATGATGCTTTGCTTCATAGTGCACTATATGGCGATCTGCCAGGCCATTAGGGGCATTGTTCTCAGAATACTCCTGAAAGCTGTACATGCAGCTCTAGAAGTGAATGGAGCAGATACCAAACTCCTCCGCCATATAGTACACAGGAAATACTGATATCCGGATGTCTTATAGCCCACAGAGGGCTGCATCAGCATTACCCGGGGCCCGGCTGCCGCTCCTTGCATCGCCCGCTCCTTTCCTTGATTATATTTGCAGACGGAGTCGCTTCTTGGAAACTTTAAAGGCATAAATAAAAAGCCTAAAAGGGGCGCGACCGGCGATTCTGCCGCCTAGAACAAGAAATATCTGCATTTTACACGAAGAGCCGGCGTCAGCTCTTCTGCGCTGATTGATGCCGCCGTATAATAAACTCCTGCAGCGTCCATAGATCGCACCGGCTCCGGCTTCTCATATTTTAATATATTACTGAATGTCTGGTTAAGGGGCCTGTCAGGACGGGTGCTGAACCAGGAGTAATTGAGCCGGGGGCGCGAGGAATGGTAAGTGCGGTAATATTTACACACCGCAGTAAATCCAATAACTTCAGAATGAGGAGAACCTGGCCGCGCAAGGAGATACAGATAAAAGCTGCCAGAAACCATCCGACGGTGAACCCATCAGATGCAGGAGACTTTGCGCTGGAGATTCTTCTACTTTTCTTGCATTATTTAAAGGACTGTCTCAAGGTCACAGAAGGCTCCTGGGCTCAGGGAAAAGAGATATATAGTGTACGAATAATGTCGCTATTCAGCGCGTATATAATACTGCCATACATCATCCAAACCAACAGTGCCCAAAATGATATCACGATACAGTACAGCAATAATACAGTCAGTGTCCAAATACCACAATATCAAACGACGATAATACAGCCAGTGTCCAAATAACACAATACAGAACTACGATAACACAGCCAGTGACCAAATAGCACAATACAGAACCACAATAATACAGCCAGTGTCCAAATAACACAATACAGAACCACAATAATACAGCCAGTGACCAAATAACACAATACAGAACCACAATAATACAGCCAGTGCCCAAATAACACAATACAGAACCACAATAATACAGCCAGTGCCCAAATAACAAATTACAGGACCACAATATTATAGCCAGTGTCCAAATAGCACAATACAGAACCACAATAATACAGCCAGTGTCAAAATAGCACAATACAGAACAACAATAATACAGCCAGTGCCCAAATAACACAATACAGAACAATAATACAGCCAGTGCCCAAATAACAAATTACAGGACCACAATATTATAGCCAGTGTCCAAATAGCACAATACAGGACCACAATAATACAGCCAGTGCCCAAATACAACAATACAGAACCACAATAATACAGTCAGTGCCCAAATACAACAATACAGAACCACAATAATACAACCAGTGCCCAAATAACACAATACAGAACCATGATAATACAGCCAGTGTCCAAATAGCACAATACAGAACCACAATAATACAACCAGTGCCCAAATAGCACAATACAGAACCACAATATTATAGCCAGTGTCCAAATAACACAATACACAACCACAATAATACAGCCAGTGCCCAAACAGCAAAATACATAACCACAATAATACAGCCAGTCCCTAAATAACACAATACAGAACCACAATAATACAGCCAGTGCCCAAATAACACAATACAGAACCACGATAATACATCCAGTGCCCAAATAACACAATACAGAACCACAATAATACAACCAGTGCCCAAATAACACAATACAGAACAACAATAATACAGCCAGTGCCCAAATAACAAATTACAGGACCACAATATTATAGCCAGTGTCCAAATAACACAATACAGAACCATAATAATACAGTCAGTGCCCAAATACAACAATACAGAACCACGATAACACAGCCAGTGCCCAAATAACACAATACAAACCATGATAATACAGCCAGTGCCCAAATAACACAATACAGAACCATGATAATACAGCCAGTGCCCAAATAACACAATACAGAACCACGATAATACAGCCAGTGCCCAAATAACACAATACAAACCATGATAATACAGCCAGTGCCCAAATAACACAATACAGAACCATGATAATACAGCCAGTGCCCAAATAACACAATACAGAACCATGATAATACAGCCAGTGCCCAAATAGCACAATACAGAACCACGATAACACAACCAGTGCCCAAATAACACAATACAGAACCACAATAATACAACCAGTGCCCAAATAGCACAATACAGAACCACAATAATACAGCCAGTGCCCAAATAACACAATACAGAACCACGATAACACAACCAGTGCCCAAATAACACAATACAGAACCACAATAATACAACCAGTGCCCAAATAGCACAATACACAACCACAATAATACAGCCAGTGCCCAAATAGCACAATACAGAACCACAATAATACAGTCAGTGCCCAAATAGCATAATACCAAAAAACAATAATACAACCAGTGCCCAGATAACACTAAAAAGAATCACAAAAATACCGCCAGTGCCCAAGAATCACAATAATACCGCCAGTGCCCAAATAGCACTGTCCTGAACAAGGACAAAGTCTCACTTTCTGGTTGCTGTTAAACTGTTACACTGTGTCTCCACCTGAAGCAGACGCACTGGCTTCTATTAGCGAAAAGCTGTAAAGCAAGCCTCCTCTGCAGTAAAGTTACATGGATAACAAGGCAAGTTTGACTCAGTTCTAACTTCTATCATTGGAGTTCCTTAAGGCTTAAAGTGACGGCGTCCCTTTAAGGCACATCACCCGCGCTCAGCCTAGACCTGGGTTCCTGTTATTAAATTGGGTTGTCTATGTTATCAGACAGGTCATTACCCATAATGCTCAGCTGTAGTGAATACCGCCACTCGTTCTTCCATAGAACTGAATTGCGCTCTTAAAGCTTAATAATCCGCAATCAATCTGTTTAGTTTGTTCCTATATTTGAGCGCGGCGGCGGGATGACTGATCTCTCCACTTCCTGCTGCCGAAAATAGTCGTCCGCGCCGCGCGCTTAAATAAACCATTACTTTACGACTGTCATAACTCCGCATGGCGGATTTTCCTTCATTTTACTTTAATAGAAAGCGACATAAACGGGAAAGGCGTGCGGGGGAGGGGGAAAGGGGGGACGCGGTGGGATCAGTACACAGACATCATCCAGGGGGCGCCGCAGCCTCGTACGGGGAGACCCCCCTTATACCCACCGTAATTAGCGGTTCAGAAAAACACTTGATTAGATTGCAAATAAAAGCGTTAGTGACCGGAGGGGGGGGGACACCACCGCCATCACCACCGCCACCACCACCGCCATCGCCACCGCCGCCGCGATACAAGAGCGCTCCCATGTAAATCCTGCGCTTGTGGAGTTTTATTATTTTAATAAATTTGCAATGTGAGAAGACGAGAGTGTGATGGTGGAGGGAGGGGGAGAGGGGGGGAGGGGCGAGGGCTCCGCATCCTCGGGCGCCAAAAGATTGAAAACAAGGCAGAGATTTCATTAATCCAGAGAAAGGCGGCGATATTGCCGCATCCCCCCGCATCCCCCCGCAGCCGCCACATCCCCCCGCAGCCGCCACATCCCCCCGCAGCCGCCCGCCAGAAACTTCACTTTCTCATCTTGTTCTTTGTAATAATTTTTTTTTGTCCTGAATCCATCTCAGAAAATGAATTTACAAATCAAAAGTTTGGTCACAAGAGTCGGGGACGTGTGCAGGAATCGGGGGGCAGTGTGTCCTCCCACATCATCACACCAGCAGGGGGCAGTGCGTCCTCCCCACATCATCACACCAGCAGGGGGCAGTGCGTCCTCCCTACATCATCACACCAGCAGGGGCAGTGCGTCCTCCCCACATCATCACACCAGCAGGGGGCAGTGTGTCCTCCCACATCATCACACCAGCAGGGGGCAGTGCGTCCTCCCACATCATCACACCAGCACGGGGCAGTGTGTCCTCCCCACATCATCACACCAGCAGGGGGCAGTGTATACTCCCCACATCATCACACCAGCAGGGGGCAGTGTGTCCTCCCCACATCATCACACCAGCAGGGGGCAGTGCGTCCTCCCCACATCATCACACCAGCAGGGGGCAGTACGTCCTCCCACATCATCACACCAGCAGGCGGCAGTGTATATTCCCCACATCATCACACCAGCAGGGGGAAGTGTATCGTCCCCACATCATCATATCAGCAGAGGGCAGTGTGCCTCCCCACATCATGGCCCAGCAGGGGACAGTGTGACCTCCCCACATCATCACACCAGCAGGGGGCAGTGTGTCCTCCCCACATCATCACACCAGCAGGGGGCAGTGTGTCGTCATCACATCATCACACCAGCAGGGGGCAGTGTGTCATCATCACACCAGCAGGGGGCAGTGTGTCCTCCCCACATCATCACACCAGCAGGGGGCAGTGTGTCATCATCACACCAGCAGGGGGCAGTGTGTCATCATCACACCAGCAGGGGACAGTGTGTCCTCATTATATCATCACACCAGGAGGGGCAGTGTGTCCTCATTACATCATCACACCAGCAGGGGGCAGTGTGTCTTCATCACACCAGCAGGGGACAGTGTGTCCTCATTATATCATCACACCAGGAGGGGCAGTGTGTCCTCATTACATCATCACTCCAGCAGGGGGCAGTGTCTCCTCCGCCCCATCATCACACCAGCTGGGCGCAGTGTGTAATCCACATCATCACACCAGCAGGGGGCAGTGTCTTGTAGAATCATGTCTCGCTGGCTTACACTCCCCAAAAGTAGCCTCTGAGAGTCTCTTGATAGGACAGCAGGGGAGGCTCTATTATGCCCTCTTGTGGCAGGACCTGATAGGTAACTAATAGTCACCTGTAATCCTCATATATCTATCTGGTGCATTATGTGTGTTTGAGCGTATAGGCTATATATATGTGTATATATATATATATACTGTATATATATAGCGGCATTAGGACCCTGGGGTGTTGGCGGTAAGGAGATGCAGGATAACTCCAGTAATGTGCAGCAGTAGGGATCAGTATAGTTTTATTTATAAGGGATGAAGACTTTGTCGCATGTTGTCAGGGGGATATAGGGAGATTACCGGCAGCTGTAGGAGAGCGCCAGACGTGACGTCCAATAACCGCTGCCGATCCCTCACCTGGTGATGGATATGGAAGTACAGACATAGCAGTGAGTCCAGCATCTTATTCTATATCCTCACACTATAACAGCCTGTATGTCAGGCACCGCACCCCCAGGTCGTATATATCAGTGTCCAGGAAAGTGTGTAATCCCCTATAGAAGGTGCTGGGTCACCTGCAGGAGACAGAAGACATTGCTGATCCTTCCCTGATCTCTTATTACTGCTGACACTTGCAGTACTGCGGTTCACCACAACTGATAGGCAATACTTTCCATAGGATTCAAGGCAATGGCGCCCCCCTCTTCTATAAAGCTTAGTTAGGGGAGATGCATGAAAGCTGAGTAGGTGCAAATCAGGGGACAAAGCTGTGGGGGCGCAGGGGGCCATAATGTCTCTCACTCATATGAGGAGGCCAGTACTATCAATAAAGCATTAGATTTGAGGGCACTGGGACCAATCAGCTTCACGTTACGTCACTGGTACCAATAGTGGCCGATCACTGTGTATTATTCCCCCTGTACTGTGACATCACTGTGTGTAGTATCCCTGTACTGTGACATCACTGTGTATTATCCCTGTACTGTGACATCACTGTGTGTATTATCCCTGTACTGTGACATCACTGTGTGTAGTATCCCTGTACTGTGACATCACTGTGTATTATCCCTGTACTGTGACATCACTGTGTGTATTATCCCTGTACTGTGACATCACTGTGTGTATTATCCCCCTGTACTGTGACATCACTGTGTGTATTATCCCCCTGTACTGTGACATCACTGTGTGTAGTATCCCTGTACTGTGACATCACTGTGTGTATTATCCCCCTGTACTGTGACATCACTGTGTGTAGTATCCCTGTACTGTGACATCACTATGTGTATTATCCCTGTACTGTGACATCACTGTGTGTAGTATCCCCCCTGTACTGTGACATCACTGTATTATCCCTGTACTGTGACATCACTGTATTATCCCTGTACTGTGACATCACTGTGTGTATTATCCCTGTACTGTGACATCACTGTGTGTATTATCCCCCCTGTACTGTGACATCACTGTGTGTAGTATCCCTGTACTGTGACATCACTGTGTGTATTATCCCCCCTGTACTGTGACATCACTGTGTGTATTATCCCTGTACTGTGACATCACTGTGTGTATTATCCCCCCTGTACTGTGACATCACTGTGTATATTATCTCTGTACTGTGACATCACTGTGTGTATTATCCCTGTACTGTGACATCACTCTGTATTATCCCTGTACTGTGACATCACTGTGTGTATTCCCCAAAAAGACAAAAGCATATGCACAAAAAGGTAGCACATCATAATGAAACTTTATTGAGACAATAACAGAATATACAGAAAAATACCATAAACTATGCAGGGGTAAAGCAATAAGGGAGACAAACCCCAAACACTACCCTACATTAAAAACACTTAAAATGTCAACATAGGACCCGCCGGCGTACCAGCAAGGTCTAACAACCACTCTGAGGAAGCCGCTGGGCGGCGGAACGCGTGGGGTGACTGTTGCCTATCTGACCCGCTTCTTATTATTTTTTGGACTACACATGGTGATCGTTTCATTAATCTACCCTTTGTTCATATTAATTATTTTTCTTGATGTCATATGTCCTAGGGATACTGCTTAGGCAGCTTTGTTAAACCCATATGGTCCGGGGTCAGAGTGGTTGTTAGACCTTGCTGGTACGCCGGCGGGTCCTATGTTGACATTTTAAGTGTTTTTAATGTAGGGTAGTGTTTGGGGTTTGTCTCCCTTATTGCTTTACCCCTGCATAGTTTATGGTATTTTTCTGTATATTCTGTTATTGTCTCAATAAAGTTTCATTATGATGTGCTACCTTTTTGTGCATATGCTTTTGTCTTTTTGGGGAGTTGTCTGTTACTTATATGCATTGGTTTAGCACTCCTTACTTTTAGCGGTGCCCACTATTCCTATATATATCACTGTGTGTATTATCCCCCCTGTACTGTGACATCACTGTGTGTATTATCCCCCCTGTACTGTGACATCACTGTGTGTATTATCCCCCCTCTACTGTGACATCACTGTGTATTATCCCCCCTGTACTGTGACATCACTGTGTGTATTATCCCTGTACTGTGACATCACTGTGTGTATTATCCCCCCTGTACTGTGACATCACTGTGTGTATTATCCCCCCTGTACTGTGACATCACTGTGTGTATTATCCCCCCTGTACTGTGGCATCCCTGTATGTATTATCCCTGTACTGTGACATCACTGTGTGTATTATCCCTGTACTGTGACATCACTCTGTATTATCCCTGTACTGTTACATCACTGTGTGTATTATCCCTGTACTGTGACATCACTGTGTATTATCCCTGTACTGTGACATCACTGTGTGTATTATCCCCCCTGTACTGTGACATCACTGTGTGTATTATCCCCCCTGTACTGTGGCATCCCTGTATGTATTATCCCTGTACTGTGACATCACTGTGTGTATTATCCCTGTACTGTGACATCACTCTGTATTATCCCTGTACTGTTACATCACTGTGTGTATTATCCCTGTACTGTGACATCACTGTGTATTATCCCTGTACTGTGACATCACTGTGTGTTATCCCCCCTGTACTGTGACATCACTGTGTGTATTATCTCTGTACTGTGACATCACTGTGTATTATCCCTGTACTGTGACATCACTGTGTATTATACCTGTACTGTGACATCACTGTGTGTATTATTCCCCCCTGTACTGTGACATCACTGTGTATTATCCCTGTACTGTGACATCACTGTGTGTATTATCCCTGTACTGTGACATCACTGTGTATTATCCCCCCTGTACTGTGACATCACTGTGTGTATTATCCCTGTACTGTGACATCACTGTGTGTATAATCCCTGTACTGTGACATCACTGTGTGTATAATCCCTGTACTGTGACATCACTGTGTGTATAATCCCTGTACTGTGACATCACTGTGTGTATTATCCCTGTACTGTGACATCACTGTGTATTATCCCTGTACTGTGACATCACTGTGTATTATCCCTGTACTGTGACATCACTGTGTGTATTATCCCTGTACTGTGACATCACTGTGTGTATTATCCCTGTCCTGTGACATCACTGTGCATTATCCCCCCTGTACTGTGACATCACTGTGTAGTATCCCTGTACTGTGACATCACTGTGTGTATTATCCCTGTACTGTGACATCACTGTGTGTATAATTCCTGTACTGTGACATCACTGTGTGTATTATCCCTGTACTGTGACATCACTGTGTATTAGTGTATTATCCCTGTACTGTGACATCACTGTGTGTATTATCCCTGTACTGTGACATCACTGTGTGTATAATCCCTGTACTGTGACATCACTGTGTGTATAATCCCTGTACTGTGACATCACTGTGTGTATTATCCCCCCCTGTACTATGACATCACTGTGTGTATTATCCCTGTACTGTGACATCACTGTGTATTAGTGTATTATCCCTGTACTGTGACATCACTGTGTGTATTATCCCTGTACTGTGACATCACTGTGTGTATAATCCCTGTACTGTGACATCACTGTGTGTATAATCCCTGTACTGTGACATCACTGTGTGTATAATCCCTGTACTGTGACATCACTGTGTGTATTATCCCTGTCCTGTGACATCACTGTGTATTATCCCCCCTGTACTGTGACATCACTGTGTAGTATCCCTGTACTGTGACATCACTGTGTGTATTATCCCTGTACTGTGACATCACTGTGTGTATAATCCCTGTACTGTGACATCACTGTGTGTATTATCCCTGTACTGTGACATCACTGTGTGTATTATCCCTGTACTATGACATCACTGTGTGTATTATCTCTGTACTGTGACATCACTGTGTGTATTATCCCTGTACTGTGACATTACTGTGTGTATTATCCCTGTACTGTGACATCTCTGTGTGTATTATCCCCCCCTGTACTATGACATCACTGTGTGTATTATCCCTGTACTGTGACATCACTGTGTATTAGTGTATTATCCCTGTACTGTGACATCTCTGTGTGTATTATCCCCCCCTGTACTATGACATCACTGTGTGTATTATCCCTGTGCTGTGACATCACTGTGTGTATTATCCCTGTACTGTGACATCACTGTGTATTATCCCTGTACTGTGACATCACTGTGTGTATTATCCCTGTACTGTGACATCACTGTGTGTATTATCCCTGTACTGTGACATCACTGTGTATTATCCCTGTACTATGACATCACTGTGTGTATTATCCCTGTACTGTGACATCACTGTGTGTAGTATCCCTGTACTGTGACATCACTGTGTATTATCCCTGTACTGTGACATCACTGTGTATTATCCCTGTACTGTGACATCACTGTGTATTATCCCTGTACTGTGACATCACTGTGTATTATCCCTGTACTATGACATTACTGTGTGTATTATCCCTGTACTGTGACATCACTGTGTGTATTATCCCCCCTGTACTGTGACATCACTGTGTATTATCCCTGTACTGTGACATCACTGTGTATTATCCCTGTACTATGACATCACTGTGTGTATTATCCCTGTACTGTGACATCACTGTGTGTATTATCCCTGTACTATGACATCACTGTGTGTATTATCCCTGTACTGTGACATCACTGTGTATTATCCCTGTACTATGACATCACTGTGTGTATTATCCCTGTACTGTGACATCACTGTGTATTATCCCTGTACTGTGACATCACTGTGTATTATCCCTGTACTGTGACATCACTGTGTATTATCCCTGTACTGTGACATCACTGTGTATTATCCCTGTACTGTGACATCACTGTGTGTATTATCCCTGTACTGTGACATCACTGTGTGTATTATCCCTGTACTGTGACATCACTGTGTATTATCCCTGTACTGGTTATTCTATAGGTAATGTAAGTATAAGGGGCAGTGACCGATCCCCAGGGATGGGGAGCCTACAGCCCGGCCAATGCTGCAAGAACTACAATTCCCATCATGTGGCTGATGGGAGTTGTACTTTCCCACCAGCTGGAGATGCCCCGGTGACAGGATACTATAGAAGTGATAGGGGCTGCTGTCCGCGGTGCTGAAATAACTTATCCATAGCCCATCAGCTGCTGCACAACTACAACTCCCAGCATGTCCTGACAGCTGTCTATAGGGGGCATCACTCAGCTTCCCACAGACCCTGATAGGCAGGCCCAGTCTGTACATGTACATGTACTGGGGTGGAGGGCAGGACCAGTCTGTACATGTACATGTACTGGGGCGGAGGGCAGGACCAGTCTGTACATGTACTGGGGCAGAGGGCAGGACCAGTCTGTACATGTACTGGGGCTGCAGTCAGGACCAGTCTGTACATGTACTGGGGCCGCAGTCAGGACCAGTCTGTACATGTACTGGGGTGGAGGGCAGGACCAGTCTGTACATGTACTGGGGCAGAGGGCAGGACCAGTCTGTACATGTACTGGGGCTGCAGTCAGGACCAGTCTGTACATGTACTGGGGCGGAGGGCAGGACCAGTCTGTACATGTACTGGGGCCGCAGTCAGGACCAGTCTGTACATGTACTGGGGGGGGGCAGGACCAGTCTGTACATGTACTGGGGCGGAGGGCAGGACCAGTCTGTACATGTACTGGGGCGGCGGGCAGGACCAGTCTGTACATGTACTGGGGCGGAGGGCAGGACCAGTCTGTACATGTACTGGGGCGGAGGGCAGGACCAGTCTGTACATGTACTGGGGCGGAGGGCAGGACCAGTCTGTACATGTACTGGGGGGGGGGGCAGGACCAGTCTGTACATGTACTGGGGCCGCGGTCAGGACCAGTCTGTACATGTACTGGGGCGGAGGGCAGGACCAGTCTGTACATGTACTGGGGCCGCAGTCAGGACCAGTCTGTAAATGTACTGGGGCGGAGGGCAGGACCAGTTTGTACATGTACTGGGGCCGCAGTCAGGACCAGTCTGTAAATGTACTGGGGCGGAGGGCAGGACCAGTCTGTACATGTACTGGGGCGGAGGGCAGGACCAGTCTGTACATGTACTGGGGCGGAGGGCAGGACCAGTCTGTACATGTACTGGGGCGGAGGGCAGGACCAGTCTGTACATGTACTGGGGCGGCGGGCAGGACCAGTCTGTACATGTACTGGGGCGGCGGGCAGGACCAGTCTGTACATGTACTGGGGCGGCGGGCAGGACCAGTCTGTACATGTACTGGGGCGGAGGGCAGGACCAGTCTGTACATGTACTGGGGCGGCGGGCAGGACCAGTCTGTACATGTACTGGGGGGGGGGGCAGGACCGGTCTGTACATGTACTGGGGCGGGGGGCAGGACCGGTCTGTACATGTACTGGGGCGGAGGGCAGGACCGGTCTGTACATGTACTGGGGGGGGGGGGCAGGACCAGTCTGTACATGTACTGGGGCGGAGGGCAGGACCAGTCTGTACATGTACTGGGGCGGCGGGCAGGACCAGTCTGTACATGTACTGGGGGGGGGGCAGGACCAGTCTGTACATGTACTGGGGGGGGGGGGGGGCAGGACCAGTCTGTACATGTACTGGGGCGGAGGGCAGGACCAGTCTGTACATGTACTGGGGGGGGGGGGCAGGACCAGTCTGTAAATGTACTGGGGCGGAGGGCAGGACCAGTCTGTACATGTACTGGGGGGGCGGGCAGGACCAGTCTGTACATGTACTGGGGCGGCGGGCAGGACCGGTCTGTAAATGTACTGGGGCGGAGGGCAGGACCAGTCTGTACATGTACTGGGGGGGGGGCAGGACCAGTCTGTACATGTACTGGGGCGGAGGGCAGGACCAGTCTGTACATGTACTGGGGCTGCAGTCAGGACCAGTCTGTACATGTACTGGGGCGGAGGGCAGGACCAGTCTGTACATGTACTGGGGCCGCGGTCAGGACCAGTCTGTACATGTACTGGGGCGGAGGGCAGGACCAGACTGTACATGTACTGGGGCGGCGGGCAGGACCAGTCTGTACATGTACTGGGGCTGCAGTCAGGACCAGTCTGTACATGTACTGGGGCGGAGGGCAGGACCAGTCTGTACATGTACTGGGGCGGCGGGCAGGACCAGTCTGTACATGTACTGGGGCGGCGGGCAGGACCAGTCTGTACATGTACTGGGGCGGCGGGCAGGACCAGTCTGTACATGTACTGGGGCGGCGGGCAGGACCAGTATGGGTGATTCCTGCACCAGTCTCTGTGCCATCTCTCCGCCTGGCATCCCATCCATCTTGTGGCCGGGTTATAATGATCCCGTATATTATCCGGCTGACATGGCGGCTCACGGTGTCATTCAATAATTCAGCCTCTAAATATCAACAAGAAATAAAGGAGTCCGGATCCTCCAGACAGGGGGAGGAGGGGGCAGATTCCACAGACCCCCCGGAGTACTACTACTCCCAGCATTCCAGGAGACATAGTGGTGGTGAGGAGGAACCCCCCCTGATATCCAGGAGGCAAGAAGTAATTGTACCGCCATAATACTCCCCTAATACTTATACCATACACTGCAGAATAATATCACCAGTCAGGGCCCACATAATAGTACCGTACAGTAACTCAGGAGCAGTGCCTATATAATAGTCTCATATAGTACCCACATCATAGCGCCATACAGTACTCACATAATAGTACCGTACAGTAACTACGGAGCAGTGTCTATATGATAGTCTCATATAGTACCCACATCATAGCGCCATACAGTACTCACATAATAGTACCGTACAGTAACTAAGGAGCAGTGTCTATATAATAGTCTCATATAGTACCCACATCATAGCGCCATACAGTACTCACATAATAGTACCGTACAGTAACTAAGGAGCAGTGTCTATATAATAGTCTCATATAGTACCCACATCATAGCGCCATACAGTACTCACATAACAGTACCCTTCAATACCCAAGTAGCAGTGTCCATATTATAGCGCCATACAGTACCAAAGTAGCAGTGCCTACATATCTCCATACAATACCAAAAAGGAAGTGGCCATGTAACGGCTCTATACAGTAGTAGTACCTGCATCATAGCGCCATACAGTACCTAAGTAGTAGAGTCTACATCATAGCGCCATACAGTACCTAAGTAGCAGAGCCTACATCATAGCGCCATATAGTACCCAAATATTAGAGTCTACATCATAGCGCCATACAGTACCCATGTAATACTAGACAATAAGGCGGTTGCGGAATGGATCTGGTGCTTTGGCACCTTTTTGCTCCTCCCTGATGGCCGTGTATGAGGGTTAGCCGGATGATGGGAGTTGGAGTTCCTCCTTACACGGTAAAGCCGCCATCCTGCCGGGGGAGAAGGAGGCGCAGATTCCAGCCGCCGCCATTACCATCTGCTTATAGATGGAGGCGTAATTGTGCGTCCTTATCCCGCGTCCCCCACAGCGATCATTCCAGCCCGTATACAATATTCATAGGAACCTTCCCCTCCAAGTGTCTGTGCGGCTTATTACAGGGACCCCATAGTGCGATAAACAGGCCGCACCGGGCCGCAGCACTCATCTATGGAGCCGAGACAGGAGAAAAGCTGATGGCATCAAACATTAGGCCTGAACATATGTGTAATAAAGCGGAGATTCACTGCGAGGGAGAGACGGATGAATCAGGAGAGCAGCGAGCAATGGACTGCATGGCTGACAAGCTGCTCATACGTACAGAGACATGGCCCCCGGGTACAGAGAGGAGGAGGAGGGGGTCATGTGTATACTGACAGATCTATTGTATCCCAGTCTGTCATCACCATCTGACAACCTACATGTCCCTACATATACTCCAGAGCTGCGCTCACTATTCTGCTGGTGGGGTCACTGTGTACATACATTACATTACTGATCCTGAGTTACATCCTGTATTATACTCCAGAGCTGCGCTCACTATTCTGCTGGTGGGGTCACTGTGTACATACATTACATTACTGATCCTGAGTTACATCCTGTATTATACTCCAGAGCTGCACTCACTATTCTGCTGGTGGGGTCACTGTGTACATACATTACTGATCCTGTACTGAGTTATTATACTCCAGAGCTGCGCTCACTATTCTGCTGGTGGGGTCACTGTGTACATACATTACATTACTGATCCTGAGTTACATCCTGTATTATACCCCAGAGCTGCACTCACTATTCTGCTGGTGGGGTCACTCTGTACAGACATTACATTACTGATACTGAGTATTATACTCCAGAGCTGCGCTCACTATTCTCCTCAGTTAGTCTTGGGTGCGGATGGATCGGCCTCTCCAGCCTCCGGGACACCTGAAGGACTCTCTGCGACTTCCACCTTGAGGCTCCATCTGCTCCATTTACAGAAATAGACTCCGTTCAGCAGAAATTAATAAGGTGTGAAGGCGGTGTACCGTGCGGAGGTGATAGCGGAGGAGAAGATGGAGGAGAGTAAGATAAGACCCGTCACCGGCTGGAAAGACATTACTGCCCCCCCCAATAGTCACCGACTGGGATATTGTACCAGGCCACAACCCCCCAGTCACCAGCCCATAGCTATTACCTGAGGTGGTATCACATGGGAGGCTTAGATACAGCACACCAGCAGGATGTGTTAGACTTAGATACAGTATCACACGTCATGCTTGTACACAGTACTCCTGCAGACAATATCACACATGATAAGCTTAGATACAGTATCACACATGTCAGGCTTGTATACAGTTCTCCTGCAGTCAGTATCACACATTATAAGATTGGATACAGTATCACACATGGCAGGCTTGTACACAGTACTCCTGCAGGCAGTATCACACATGTTAGGCTTAGATACAGTATAACACATGTCAGGCTTGTACACAGTACTCCTGCAGGCAGTATCACACATTTTAGGCTTAGATACAGTATCACACATGTTAGGCTTAGATACAGTATAACACATGTCAGGCTTGTACACAGTACTCCTGCAGGCAGTATCACACATTTTAGGCTTAGATACAGTATCACACATGTTAGGCTTAGATACAGTATCACACATGTCAGGCTTGTACACAGTACTCCTGCAGGCAGTATCACACATTTTAGGCTTAGATACAGTATCACACATGTTAGGCTTAGATACAGTATAACACATGTCAGGCTTGTACACAGTACTCCTGCAGGCAGTATCACACATGTTAGGCTTAGATACAGTATAACACATGTCAGGCTTGTACACAGTACTCCTGCGGATAGTATCACACGTTAGGCTTAGATACAGTATCACACATGTTAGGCTTAGATACAGTATAACACATGTCAGGCTTGTACACAGTACTCCTGCGGATAGTATCACACATGTTAGGCTTAGATACAGTATCACACATGTCAGGCTTGTACACAGTACTCCTGCAGGCAGTATCACACATGTTAGGCTTAGATACAGTATCACACATGGCAGGCTTGTACACAGTACTCCTGCAGGCAGTATCACACATATTAGGCTTAGATACAGTATCACACATGGCAGGCTTGTACACAGTACTCCTGCAGGCAGTATCACACATGTTAGGCTTAGATACAGTATCACACATGGCAGGCTTGTACACAGTACTCCTGCAGGCAGTATCACACATGTTAGGCTTAGATACAGTATCACACATGGCAGGCTTGTACACAGTACTCCTGCAGGCAGTATCACACATGTTAGGCTTAGATACAGTATCACACATGGCAGGCTTGTACACAGTACTCCTGCAGGCAGTATCACACATGTTAGGCTTAGATACAGTATCACACATGTTAAGCTTAGATACAGTATATGAATGTCCCCTCTTGACAATGTGTTGGTAATGTTTGGCGCTCTCCCTATATGATGGCCGGGTGGCGGTCTGGGCCTGGGATCTGCCGGATGTGATGGAGATCTGGGCAAAATTAAATTTTTAAGCAGATTTGATGAAACAGTTGAATAAAAGATGAAATTCTTTAGGATATGCTAATATAGTGGGACGGGGGCTGAAGCGGCATAGCTATAGATATATATATATATATGTATATATATATATTGTAGGGATCTTCCCGGGGGATGGTGTGTTTGGACACAGTTCACAGCAGACTTGGACTTGTAAAACAACAGCTTGGCGTTTATTTTCAGCATAAACAGTCCGTAACAGAAATATAGCAACACTGTGCTTTAAGAACAAAACAAAAAGGTCTTGCCCGTCTGGGCGCTAACTAACAACGCAGGTTACCTCTCTGGCACTTCAGTGGTCAGTTTTGCGGGGTGTGAACAGGCCCCAGCAGCTGCTGTCTTCCCAGCTCTCACCAAACAGCATGCAGGCTGTTCACTCCTGGCTGAGAGAGATCCCCTGCACACTGAGCGCACCTTTTGCCTTCTCAGGCTGATTGGGATCAGAGCTCACCTGATCCCAAAACCCACACTGGATCGAGGGGGAGGGAATGGCAGATCCCACTACCAACCTATCCACCATTCCAGTAAATCCAGGCCCGGTAAAAATAAATAATAACTCAGTAGCATAGCACTGCTGAGCAACAGATCCCTCCTGGACTTACCACCTCACACTACGCATCAGCCTAGGTGAGATGTACACCCCCTCGAACACATCTCCAGTGACATGTCCACATATCCCCCCCCTCTTCTTCAGACCGGAGGGCTGAGCGTTTTGTCCCCACAGGCAGTGTACCCTTGATAGGGCGTCAGCATTCGCCTGTAATTTCCCTGGCTGGTGTTCTACAGTGAAATTGAAGTTTTGTAGGGACAGAAACCATCTAGTCACCCTTGCGTTTTTTTCTTTGTTAAGCTTCATCCATGTTAGGGGGGCATGGTCTGTCACTAACTTGAATCTCCTGCCTAGCAAGTAGTACTTCAGGGATTCGAGGGCCCACTTCACTGCCAGACATTCTCGCTCCACAATGGCGTAGTTTTTCTCGGCCGGGGATAGCTTCCTACTTAAGTACATCACCGGGTGCTCCTCGCCATTCACGACCTGTGAGAGGACGGCACCTAACCCTGTGTTAGAGGCATCTGTCTGTACTAGAAACTCTCGCCTAAAGTCAGGGGTAACTAGCACAGGCTGTTGGCACAGGGCAGACTTAAGGCTTTGAAAAGCCTTCTCAGCCTCTGGAGTCCATGTCACCATTGCGGACTTCGCACCCTTGTCAGGTCAGTTAGTGGGGCTGCAACTGAAGCAAAATTCGGCACAAACCTTCGGTAATAGCCCGTAATACCCAGGAAAGCTCTGACCTGTTTCTTTGTGAGGGGTTGAGGCCAATTCTGTATTGCCTCAATTTTATTTAGTTGTGGTTTCACTAACCCCCTCCCAATAATGTAGCCCAAGTATTTGGCCTCCTCTAAGGCTAGTGCACACTTCTCTGCATTGATGGTTAACTCCGCATCACTTATGGCATCTAACACCGCCTGGACCTTACAGAGGTGACTTTCCCAATCCGGGCTAAAAATGACCACATCATCGAGGTAGGCAGCGGAGTAATCACGATGTGGTCGCAGAATCAAGTCCATCAACCTCTGAAAAGTGGCAGGGGCTCCATGTAACCCGAATGGCATCACTATGTATTGGAAGAGCCCATCAGGGGTGGAGAATGCAGTCTTCTTTCTAGCCTCAGGAGTGAGTGGGATCTGCCAGTAGCCCTTAGTGAGATCGAGAGTAGTTATGTACCTGGCATTACCCATCCTTTCTATCAACTCATCTACCCTGGGCATGGGGTAGGCATCGAACTTGGAGATCTCATTTAACTTTCTAAAATCATTACAGAACCTCCAAGTTCCATTGGGCTTTGGGATTAGCACAATCGGGCTGGACCACTCGCTCTGGGACACCTCAATGACTCCTAGGTCAAGCATACGTTTTACCTCGGATGATACCGCCTCCCTCCGTGCTTCTGGTATCCTATAGGGCTTAAGGTTTACTCTGCTTCTAGGCTCAGTTTCAACATGATGACTAATGAGATGCGTACGCCCTGGTAGGTCAGAAAACTTGTTTTTATTTCTCTGCAGGAACTCCTTAGCTTCCTGCTTCTGGGACACTGATAGGGTGTCACCAATCCTGACCGGAGGGATTGGTGGTGACAGATGACCAACAGGCTTTGTCGCCACCAAGGATTCCCTGTCTTTCCAGGGCTTGATCAAGTTTATGTGATAAACTTGAAAAGGCTTCCTTCTACCTGGTTGGTGTACCTTGTAGTTGACCTCACTGATCTTCTCTACAATTTCATAGGGACCCTGCCACTTTGCTAAGAATTTGCTTTCTACAGTGGGAACAAGTATGAGTACCCGGTCACCTGGGCCAAATGTCCTGATTCTTGCAGAACGATTGTAAATTCTGCTTTGGCCCTCTTGCGCCCTCTGGAGGTGTTCCCTTACTAGGGGCATTACAGTGGCTATACGGTCCTGCATCTGTGCTACATGCTCTATAACACTCTTGTATGGGGTGGACTCACTTTCCCATGTCTCTTTCGCTATATCCAACAAACCCCTAGGGTGACGACCATAGACTAATTCGAAGGGAGAGAACCCTGTGGACGCTTGGGGTACTTCCCTAATAGAAAACATCAGGTAAGGTAGTAAGTGATCCCAATCCCGACCATCTTTTTCCACTACTTTCTTTAACATATGTTTCAGGGTTTTATTAAACCTCTCCACTAACCCGTCTGTCTGTGGGTGATATACAGAGGTTCGTAGGTGGGAGATTTTAAACAGTTTGCATAGCTCTTTCATTACCTTTGACACAAATGGGGTACCTTGGTCGGTCAAGATTTCCTTGGGGATCCCCACCCTGGAAAACATATAAAACAATTCCCGTGCAATTGTTTTAGAGGCAGTGTTTCTTAGGGGTACAGCCTCAGGATAGCGGGTTGCGTAGTCCAACACAACTAGAATGTACTGGTGTCCCCTAGCCGACTTTACAATGGGGCCCATTAAGTCCATTGCGATCCGGTCAAAAGGTTCCTCTATGATGGGGAGCGAAACCAACGGGCTGCGGAAATGCGACACTGGGGCGCTAAGCTGACATGTGGGGCACGACTCACAGTATTTTTTTATGTCAGCATAAATCGCAGGCCAATAAAACCTCTGGAGGACTCTCTCCTGTGTTTTATCTGTCCCCAAGTGGCCCCCAAGGACATGATTATGGGCCATGTCGAGTGCCTGACTCCGGTACGACTTAGGCACCAGAAGCTGTTCCACCACCTCATCATTAATCCTAGTGACTCTATAGAAGAGATCATTAGTCATAGAAAAATGTGGAAATTTTTTCTCAGCTTCTGGTTCCTGAGGTCCCATTCATAACAGTGACCTGCTCTCTCGCATTTCTGAGAGTGGGGTCCTGTAATTGGGCAGTACCAAAATTATCCCTAGACACCTCTAAGTCTGGAACATTCTGCGCAGTGGGAGGAGCCTCTTCCTCACCAGCCAGGACCTGCAAAGGAAAAGCATCATTTTCATCCTGTACATTTTTATCATTGACCGTGGGTAATGCAATAGACTTCGGGGATTCCTCACTCCTTTCAGGGGATTGTTGTTTTCCCCATAGAGCCCAGAACAATGGAAAATCACGCCCCAATATCACATTATGCATAAGATTTTTAACCACACCCACTTCATATTGTACAGCGCCTAGTTCAGTCCCGACATTAGCCAGTACTATAGGGTAAACCTTTGTATCGCCATGTATGCACACCACACTCATATGTCTTTCTGGCACAAAGTCCCCAGTCACCAGACTGGCATGCACCAGGGTGACAAGGCTTCCTGAGTCCAGGGACGCCTTAACAGGGAAGTTATTGACAGTAATGTGGCAGACTTGCGGTTCAGTCTCTAGTCCAGTGACCGCAACAAGAGACGGTTCCGCAAATAGCGACTGACGCCGGCTAGCGTCACACTCCATGGGCTCAGTGGTAAGAGGGCAATGGGCAGACACATGTCCCGTCTCATGGCATCTCCAGCACTGGATAGGGCCTGGTCTCCTTGGCAGGGAGTCCTTTTTAGGGCCACCACCAGTCTTTTGCCCCTGAGACACCTCCTGAGCGCTCTTCCCTCTATCAGCACCCCTCCACACTCCCCCAATAGATGGAAGTCTCTTACCAGATGATGGCACAGATCTGGCACTCCGGGGAGGTGACGGTGCTGCAGGAACATCACGGAGGTAGTCCTCGGTCGCCTGGAACCTCTCCACAAGGCTGACGAGTTCGTCGGCACTCCTAGGGTCGCCTTGTCCCACCAAGCGTTGCAGATCAGCAGGAAGTGCACGGAGGTAGCGATCCATCACGACCCTCTCTAGGATCTGGGCAGGAGTAGAGGTGTCTGGCTCCAACCACTTTCTTGCCAAATGAATCAGGTCGTACATCTGGGACCTCGCTGACTTGTCCAGACTGTAGCTCCAGTTGCGGACCCTCCGGGCACGGACAGCAGCAGTAACTCCTAGTCGGGCGAGTATCTCTGCTTTTAGCCGAGGATAGTCCTTGACCTCTTGCTCACTGAGGTCATAATAGGCCTTTTGAGGTTCGCCTGTTAAATAGGGCGCAATCACTTCTGCCCACTCAGTGGAGGGTAGCTTTTCTCGCTCAGCCACACGCTCAAAGACAGTTAAGTAGGCCTCAACATCGTCATCAGCAGTCATCTTTTGCAGCGCACGCTGCACGGCTCTTCTCACAGACAAAGTCTCTGGCGCGGCTGCTGCCACCAGCTGGGGATTAGTACCTGCAGACGCCTCTTGCTTTGCTATCAGGTGCTCAATAAGTCTCTGTTGTTGAGCCATTGCTTGCTGATGTGCAGCCATTGTCTGTTCATGGCGCAGGTTAGCGTCTGTCAGAGCCTGTTGTTGCTGCCTATTAGCCTGTTCATGGCGCAGGTTAGCGTCTGTTAGAGCTTGTTGTTGCTGCATATTAGCCTGCTCATGGCGAAGGTTAGCGGCCTCCTGATCCTGTTTAGCGGCTGCCTGAGCCTGTTGTTGTGCGGCCAATGCCTGTTGCTGTTGCAGACTCACTTGCATTAACTGCTTCATCATCTCCTCCATGTTGCTTGTCTGTTTTTGGAGTGAAGCCGCAGCCTTCACCCAGGACATAAGCAGCTGTAGCCAAGTTGATGCACACCGTTGCCCCTAGCAACCGTTTTGCCCGCTCCGCAGCACCAATTGTAGGGATCTTCCCGGGGGATGGTGTGTTTGGACACAGTTCACAGCAGACTTGGACTTGTAAAACAACAGCTTGGCGTTTATTTTCAGCATAAACCGTCCATAACAGAAATATAGCAACACTGTGCTTTAAGAACAAAACAAAAAGGTCTTGCCCGTCTGGGCGCTAACTAACAACGCAGGTTACCTCTCTGGCACTTCAGTGGTCAGTTTTGCGGGGTGTGAACAGGCCCCAGCAGCGGCTGTCTTCCCAGCTCTCACCAAACAGCATGCAGGCTGTTCACTCCTGTCTGAGAGAGAGCGAGACCTGCACACTGAGCCCACCTTTTGCCTTCTCAGGCTGATTGGGATCAGAGCTCACCTGATCCCAAAACCCATACTGGATCGAGGGGGAGGGAATGGCAGATCCCACTACCAACCTATCCACCATTCCAGTAAATCCAGGCCCGGTAAAAATAAATAATAACTCAGCAGCATAACACTGCTGAGCAACAGATCCCTCCTGGACTTACCACCTCACACTACGCATCAGCCTAGGTGAGATGTACACCCCCTCGAACACATCTCCAGTGACATGTCCACAATATATATATACACTGGGGCTATAAATGATACATGACACCTCTACAGCCGGGGATCAGCCAGACTCCCTACGTGCGGCCATGACGGGAAGTCACCGCCATCAGCCTTGCGGGTTGTCAAATCAACTGGTGTCAGAAAGTTATATAGATTTGTAATTTACTTCTATTAAAAAAATCTCCAGTCTTCCAGTACTTAGTAGCTGCTGTATGTCCTGCAGGAAGTGGTGTATTCTCTACAGTCTGCTGCCACCTCTGTCCATGTCAGGAACTGTCCAGAGCAGGAGAGGTTTTCTATGGGGATTTGCTGCTGCTCTGGACAATTCCTGACATGGACAGAGGTGGCAGCAGAGAGCACTGTGTCAGACTTGGGAGAATATACACTTCCTGCAGGACATACAGCAGCTGATATGTACTGGAGGACATACATATTTTTGCATTTCTCTATCCAAGCAGGATCATATCAGCTGAGTGTGCATGTATACTGATAGGGAGAAGGAAGCCGCTGCCAGACTCCTCTGTTGGTGGCTCATTATGCAGAACACGTAGAGCGAAGCATCTTGCGGCTTCTTGGCAATTTGATGCCATTTTGCGCCCGTCTCCTGTATCTGCCCGGTCAGCTCCGTGGAGAATCTCCGGCAGAACCGTCTGATGATTTTTATTACTAATCGGATAAATCACGGCGTTTCCTCGTCACATCTGTAACTCCTTCAGGTCGGCCGGGACAGCGATAATTGAGGCGACGCTCTGATGAGCTGTCATGGCGGCTGACCTCGGCTGACATCCATCTCTCTCATTATCAGTCTCTCCGCTCTGTAATTACTGGCGACATATAGTTATTCTATTAACGTGAAACTAATGAGAAGTAGCGACAGGAGCGACCGCAGGTGAGGAGGCAGCCCCCGGTGACATCACAGCTCAGGTGAGGAGGGCGGCCCCCGGTGACATCACAGCTCAGAAGAGGAGGGCGGCCCCCAGTGACATCACAGCTCAGAAGAGGAGAGCGGCCCCCTGGTGACATCACAGCTCAGAAGAGGAGGGCGGCCCCCAGTGACATTACAGCTCAGAAGAGGAGAGCGGCCCCCTGGTGACATCACAGCTCAGAAGAGGAGGGCGGCCCCCAGTGACATCACAGCTCAGAAGAGGAGAGCGGCCCCCTGGTGACATCACAGCTCAGAAGAGGAGGGCGGCCCCCAGTGACATTACAGCTCAGAAGAGGAGAGCGGCCCCCTGGTGACATCACAGCTCAGAAGAGGAGGGCGGCCCCCAGTGACATCACAGCTCAGAAGAGGAGGGCGGCCCCCTGGTGACATCACAGCTCAGAAGAGGAGGGCGGCCCCCAGTGACATTACAGCTCAGAAGAGGAGAGCGGCCCCCTGGTGACATCACAGCTCAGAAGAGGAGGGCGGCCCCCGGTGACATCACAGCTCAGAAGAGGAGGGCGGCCCCCGGTGACATCACAGCTCAGAAGAGGAGGGCGGCCCCCAGTGACATCACAGCTCAGAAGAGGAGGGCGCCCCCCCATGACATCACAGCTCAGAAGAGGAGGGCGGCCCCCAGTGACATCACAGCTCAGAAGAGGAGGGCGGCCCCCAGTGACATCACAGCTCAGAAGAGGAGAGCGGCCCCCAGTGACATCACAGCTCAGATGAAATCACAGCTCAGAGAGGAGAGCGGCCCCCAGTGACATCACAGCTCAGATGACATCACAGCTCAGAAGAGGAGAGCGGCCCCCAGTGACATCACAACTCAGGTGAGGAGGGCGGCCCATCAGTGACATCACAGCTCAGGTGAGGAGGGCGGCCCATCAGTGACATCACAGCTCAGGTGAGGAGGGTGGCCCCTCAGTGACATAACAGTTCAGGTGAGGAGGGTGGCCCCCCGGTGACATCACAGCTCAGGTGAGGAGGGCAGCCCCCTGGTGACATCACAGCTCAGGTGAGGAGGGCGGCCCCCTGGTGACATCACAGCTCAGGTGAGGAGGGCAGCCCCCTGGTGACATCACAGCTCAGATGAGGAGGGCAGCCCCTCCGTGACATCACAGCTCAGGTGAGGAGGCGGCCCCCGGTGACATCACAGCTAAGGTAAGAAGCACACCCCCCAGAGACATCACAGCTCAGGTGAAGAGGGCGGCCCCTCAGTGACATCACAGCTCAGGTGAGGAGGGCGCCCCCCGGTGTCATCACAGCTCAGGTGAGGAGGGTAGACCCCCGGTGACATCACAGCTCAGGTGAGGAGGGTGGCCACCTGGTGACATCACAGCTCAGGTGAGGAGGGTGGACCCCCAGTGACATCACAGCTCAGGTGAGGAGGGTGGCCCCTCAGTGACATAACAGTTCAGGTGAGGAGGGTGGCCCCCCCGGTGACATCACAGCTCAGGTGAGGAGGGCGGCCCCCTGGTGACATCACAGCTCAGGTGAGGAGGGCAGCCCCCTGGTGACATCACAGCTCAGGTGAGGAGGGCAGCCCCTCCGTGACATCACAGCTCAGGTGAGGAGGCGGCCCCCGGTGACATCACAGCTAAGCTAAGAAGCACACCCCCCGGTGACATCACAGCTCAGGTAAGAAGCACACCCCCCGGTGACATCACAGCTAAGGTAAGAAGCACACCCCCCGGTGACATCACAGCTAAGGTAAGAAGCACACCCCCAGAGACATCACAGCTCAGGTGAGGAGGGCGGCCCATCAGTGACATCACAGCTCAGGTGAGGAGGGCGGCCCATCAGTGACATCACAGCTCAGGTGAGGAGGGCGGCCCATCAGTGACATCACAGCTCAGGTGAGGAGGGCGCCCCCCGGTGTCATCACAGCTCAGGTGAGGAGGGTAGACCCCCGGTGACATCACAGCTCAGGTGAGGAGGGTGGCCACCTGGTGACATCACAGCTCAGGTGAGGAGGGTGGACCCCCGGTGACATCACAGCTCAGGTGAGGAGGGTGGACCCCCGGTGACATCACAGCTCAGGTGAGGAGCGCCCCTGTATATAGATCTCTTATAACAACCTCTAAGTAATGCGGGTACCCTGGGGCTCGCCCCAGTGTCTGAGCCGTGACCCCCCCCCCCCCCATCTGCACATAAAATACTCCTGATTGATGGGATTCTTTAATTGGAATAAAAAAGCTATGAAAATAAATGGGTTGAATGTAAATGAAGTAGCGGTAGCAGTTGCGGCCGGGCGGTATTTAGCTAACAGCTGTAAACAAGCCTCCCGGAGGCCAATTCCCTGCCCGGCCTCCTCGGCAGCCGCCGCAACGGCTGGATAAACAATCGTGATAATAGGCAAGGTTAATTTCTCCCATTATTTCTGCTTTACCAACTCTCCAGACAGAAGTAGCTGATGTGAGATGATCCGAGCGTCCGGGGAAGGACACTGCAGACTCCCCCACCGCACCCCCCCCCCCCCCACTGACAACATCCCCCCCCTTTTCGTTAAATTAAATCATATTTTGATTCTAATTTCAGCGATCAGCACAAATAATGATAAAAGGTAATCCCCGGCGGAGGAGTCGGTGTCACCGGCTGCAGCGTAATTACACATGAATTATCCGCCACTCACATAAATAATCCTAATTGTGGAGACGTCTCGGTAACACTTTCATTGCTGGAATTTTTTTTTTTTTTTTTTTTTTTGGGGGGGGGGATGTTGTCTTTGTGGCCACATTTTCAGTAAATTTGGAGAAGTGTAAAGAGACTTTGCTCTTTGACATCATATGTCAGGGTCGGGTTGTATGGAGCAAAGCTTCTCCACTCCTCTCCCGTTCTGCTTGTGCACTGCAGCACTGGGGGAGAGAGAGCGGCCTCTTGTGGATGGTGGTAGAATGCTATTTCCAGAAAAAAGAGTGATTGAAAGAGTGGAGAGCCAATGGCTCCTCGCCCTGTCAAACACATTGCCGCATTTAACTGTATGGGCTCCTGATTGGGAGCACATACAGGTAAAGGGTCAGGTGCAGCACCCAGAGGTACTTATCCAGGTCAAGATGCCTACCAATGCATCCAGAAATGCCCATCCAGAGCTAACCTCAAAAACTTTCGGGTTGCACTATAGTTATCGCAATACGTGCTGCGACCCGACAGTTGCAAAAAAAAATTATCTTCAATGACCATGGTCGCAACGCAACCCTTACTAATATTGCTTAGGCCGGGTTCACACTGCATTTTTTGAAATCCATCTGTTTTATGCAAAAAACAGACGGAAAAACAGATGGAAAAATGCAGTGTGAACTCAGCCTTAGCCGAAACCTTGCATAATCTGCATAGGGCGACATAGCGCTCTTCGGTCTTGTAACCCCTGTTGTGGTCAAACCAGTCGTGTAGCGTCAGCCGTAATTATCTTCCTCAATCGTCTTCTTGTCTTCCTGCCCCCTCCTCTGCTGCAAAATGCAATAAACACTGACTTCAGGGTCTGACTACACAGGGGTGGTTTGTGGTCTGTTACCATGGCGATAGATAGGAGCTTCATGCACAAACAGCAGATTTTTTCAATAAAACCGTTCCGTTTCTTCTAAAAGAAATTAAAATTCTAAAATTAAAGAAATTTGCACATTTCCTCCTCTAGATATATTGACTTCCATCCAAAAGGGATTTCATAAAAATGAAAAACATGGCTGTCACCCTGGAAAAGCATCTCTCTGGTCTACAGGTTGTGTTGTGAATAGTGCTGAGCTGCAATACCACCTATGGTCCATGAACAAGGGAGGCGCCATTTCTACAAGGTGGTAAATTTTTTTAAAAAATTCTAATACAACCCATTTAAGGTGGAATTCCCCTTTAAGACTCCATGTTGCCTGTATATTTGAAGGCACCGGCGTACTCCCGGGTGACATTTGCACTAAGCCGGCTCGTCAGACGTTATTATCCCGGGAATATTAATAATCGATGAGCGATTTATTTGGGCGTACCGCGCAGATGGGGATTTATTTTGTGTGATTTACATTTGTCATTAGGAATCTGTCAGCCCGAAATGTCAGGATGCTAATTTTAAGAGGAAAATCGCGCTCCCTCCCATCCAAAGCTGCTGCCGACGCCTGACAGGCGGGAGGAGCGAGAAGTTTCGGCTTCTTAATGTTCGCAAAAGTCGTAGACATGACGGCACTAACAGGGTGATTGACCCTTGTCTGACCCCCATGTAAATACATCCTCCTACTATTACTACAACCCTGTGGGGGGAGTCAGGAGTTGGGGGATGCTGCCAGTGTTAAAGGGGTTGTGCACCTAAAAAAAAGTTCTTTGAACTGGTCCCAGTTCTAACTTACTTCTATTAAAAACTTTTCAGTCTTCCAGTTCTTATCAGCTGCTGTATGTTCTGCAGGATGTGGTTTATTCTGTCCAGTCTGACACAGTGCTCTCTGCTGCCACCTCTGTCCATGTCAGGAACTGTCCAGAGTAGCAGCAAATCCCCATAGAAAACCTCTCCTGCTCTGGACAGTTCCTGACATGGACAGAGGTGGCAGCAGAGATCACTGTGTCAGACTGGAGAGAATACACCTCTTCCTGCAGGACATACAGCAGCTGATAAGTACTGGACGACTGGAGATTGTTTTTACAACTCTCTGGCACTTTCTGGCACCAGTTGATTTGAAAACATTTTTTTTGGTGAACAATCCCTTTAATATCAACCGTCGTTTTGCTGTGATTGTCGTGACGGTGAGGAAGTACTGTACCTATATAATATACAGTCAGAGACAGGGAGGCAGCACTATCTGTACCTATATCATATACAGAGACAGGGAGGCAGCACTATCTGTACCTATATCATATACATAGGCAGCACTATCTGTACCTACAGGACCTCAGTTCCTGTTCTCCAGTATAGCAGCCAATTCTGCATGAATATTTGGACATTGTTGCGCTGTGACACAAAGCAGAACGCGGAATCATCGATACAAATAAAAGCGACGTCGGTTACTGTCTGCGGTTTTAATAAAACAACTGCAATAAACTCTCGCCCTCCCACTGAACCCACTGAACCCGCTCTCCAGGACGAGGACTCTGCGAGCACAGACGGCGCTCTCCCCTGATGACTCCGCCAGTAATACACGCTGGATAATAAATTCAGGTTTTGCAGTTTTGTTGCTTTGGGCAAAAGTATAAAGCGATCAATGAGGGTGAACTCCATAACAGCAGATCAATATGAATGTAGTGTGAGGGTGAGGGTCTCCGGCGGGGGTGGCGCTGGGGTCTCCGGGGACTGGAGGGACGTTATATCTGGGAAGAATATAGAGATATGACCATATACGTTATATATACAGTCATATACGGCCATATACATACTATATTTATGACCATATCCATTATATATACAGCCATATATGTTATAGATATGACCATATACATTATATGTACAGTCATATACGTTATATATACGGCCATATACTATATTTATGACCAAATACATCATATATGCACGGCCATATATGATATAGATATGACTATTATGTTATATATACGACTGTATACATATGACCATATACGTAATATATATAACCATATTTGTTATATATATAGGACCATATACTATATACATGACCATAACCATTATATATAAGACCATATATGTTATATATATTACCATATACATTATATATACAACAATATACGTTATATATAGGGCCATATACATTTTATGTTATATATACGGGCATATACTATATATATGACCATATATGTTATATATATATATATATATATCACCATATACTATTTATATGTATACCATGTATGTTATATATACAACCATATATATAACCATATATATATATATATATATATATATATATATGAGCATATACGTTACATATATGACCTTATAAGTTATATACATTTACAACCATATACATTATATACACAACCATATAGATTATATATACAATAATATACGTTATATATATGGCCATATACACTATATGTTATATATACGGCCATATACTATATATATGACCATATATGTTTTATATATATATATATATATATATATATATATATATATATATATCACCATATACTATTTATATGTATACTATGTATGTTATATATACAACCATATATATATATAAGACCATATACGTTACATATATGAACGTATACGTTATATACATTATTTACGACCATATACATTATATACACGACCATATACATTATATACACAACCATATACATTATATATACAACCATATACCTTATATATACGGTCATGTATGTGTTATATATACAACCATATACCTTATATATACGGTCATGTATGTGTTATATTTACAACCATATACCTTATATATATGACCATATACGTTTTATGAAGCGCTGTAGAAAATGTATAAATATCAATTTATTGGTCGACATTTCCAGGTAATTTCCCATCCCCCGACCTCAGGGCACATCATCGGTCACCGGACTCGGCCGCGCAGAGAATAAACCGCGCCAATGAGGAAGCGGCTAATAATTTCAAGGGAAAGTGAGAAGAATGGATATAAATGGGACGAGTCACAGGAGGGAAGAGGATGATGAGCAGAATATGAGATCAGGGACTTCATTCCGCCGACACGTTATGGCGCCAATTGGCGACGAATAACTTTCCATTTTAGCATCTAGAATTTCATCTCTGACTCGAGTACGAATGACAGATACAGCGCAGCCATTTTACATGGTGGATATCGGCCGGAGAACGGGCTCCTAGGGGGAGGGGGGAGATGATTCCGGAGACATGTCATGTGATCGATCCTGGACCCTGTCCATGGTCTCCGCACACCCCCTGCCTATATACCGGCCACAATTACTTATATACAATCAGTACAATCTCCAAGACGTCTCAACTCCACAAAAAGGCTAAACGTCAGCGCCGTCCTAGTCTGGTTTATTGGTGAGGGATTTCCAGATATTACACACCAGAGGAAGATATCGCCGCTTCTATCAGCAAAACATCCGAGTAATGCGCCATTACCTGGAATCGTGTGTCAGCCCGGAGACGTTCGCTGCCCTGTTAGACGACATTTAGCAGATCTATCCGGACATTCTGATAATTTACTGAGAACATCACAGAGGGCAATGAACGGATCAGCCTCATCTACCGACCACAAACTGTGCAGAAAAAAAGCCGCAGATAACAAGAGCTCCGGGTCTAATCTGAGAGTTATAGAAGTGCGGAACAGTCTGCAATAGTACAGAGAGGTCTCAGGAACATACTATAATACTGCCTCCTATATACAGGAATATACTACTATAATACTGCTCCTATATACAGGGATATAACTACTATAATACTGCTCCTATATACAGGGATATAACTACTATAAAACTGCTCCTATATACAGGAATATAACTACTATAATACTGCTCCTATATACAGGAAAATAACTACTATAATACTGCCCCATATATACAGAAATATAACTACTATAATACTGCTCCTATATACAACAATATAACTGCTATAATACTGCTCCTATATACAGGAATATAACTACTATAATACTGATCCTATATACAAGAATATAACTACTATAATACTGCTCCTATATACATGGATATAACTACTATAATACTGCCTCATATATACAGGAATATAACTACTATAATACTGCTCCTATATACAGGAATATAACTACTATAATACTGCTCCTATATACAGGAATATAACTCCTATAATACTGCTCCTATATACAGGAATATAACTACTATAATACTGCTCCTATATACAGGAATATACTACTATAATACTGCCCCCTATATACAGGAATATAACTACTATAATACTGCTCCTATATACAAGAATATACTACTATAATACTGCTCCTATATACAGGAATATAACTACTATAATACTGCTCCTATATACAGGAATATAACTACTATAATACTGCTCCTATATACAGGAATATAACTACTATAATACTGCTCCTATATACAGGAATATAACTACTATAATACTGCCCTCAATATACAGGAATATAACTACTATAATACTGCTCCTATATACAAGAATATAACTACTATAATACTGCCCCTATATACAGGAATATAACTACTATAATACTGCTCCTATATACAGGAATATAACTACTATAATACTGCTCCTATATACAGGAATATAACTACTATAATACTGCTCCTATATACAGGAATATAACTACTATAATACTGCCCTCAATATACAGGAATATAACTACTATAATACTGCTCCTATATACAAGAATATAACTACTATAATACTGCCCCTATATACAGGAATATAACTACTATAATACTGCTCCTATATACAGGAATATAACTACTATAATACTGCTCCTATATACAGGAATATAACTACTATAATACTGCTCCTATATACAGGAATATAACTACTATAATACTGCTCCTATATACAGGAATATAACTACTATAATACTGCTCCTATATACAAGAATATAACTACTATAATACTGCTCCTATATACGGGAATATAACTACTATAATACTGCCCCCTATATACAGGGATATAACTACTATAATACTGCCCCCTATATACAGGAATATAACTACTATAATACTGCTCCTATATACAGGAATATAACTACTATAATACTGCTCCTATATACAGGAATATAACTACTATAATACTGCTCCTATATACAGGGATATAACTACTATAATACTGCTCCTATATACAGGAATATACTACTATAATACTGCTCCTATATACAGGAATATACTACTATAATACTGCTCCTATATACAGGAATATAACTACTATAATACTGCTCCTATATACAGGAATATCACTACTATAATACTACTCCCTATATACAGGGATATAACTACTATAATACTGCTCCTATATACAAGAATATACTACTATAATACTGCTCCTATATACAGGAATATCACTACTATAATACTACTCCCTATATACAGGGATATAACTACTATAATACTGCCCCCTATATACAAGAATATACTACTATAATACTGCTCCTATGTGTAAGATTACGGCTACTAGTGATATAAATGAGTCCTGTACGCTGGTTGCCATCCTGTGCGGTGTGTATAGTGTTATACGGTATAATTAGATGTGTACCTTTTCCCTGATCACACAGTAGAGTTTATTATGACAGGTAACATCAGATGTGATGATGACAACACAGAAGTAGCAGGATAAAGGCTGCGGTAATAATGATATAAAACAAGGACTGACGCTGCCTGGAACGAAGATGAAGGTAAAAGACTGTTAATAATGAAGAGTGAAGACCCTGAGAGAGAGAAGTTATTACGGTGAGCGGCTGTTTATATGGTTACCGGAGCCAGTGCCTTCCTGGTGACATTTAAAGGGCTTATCCAGTATTAGAGCAAATAAGCTACTTTCTTGCAATAACAGCGCCATCATTCATTTCAATGGAAGTGAGCTGCAATCCCGCAACCAAACAGAGGTGGCGCTATTTCTCACCTAAGCTCCTCCCCTTTCCTGACAGTTGTTGATTCACATGCACTAGCACTGGAGGGGGAGACAATATGGATGCCTCCAGATATATACAGAAGACTGGATTGTAGAACGCGGGAGATCATGTTGAGGGTTGACAATATTTTCCCCTTTAAGAGTGATGTATCCATCTTGTATTCCTCTCCGTACGCTGCCTGTCCTGACACGGTTCTCCTCCTCTCCTGACACACTTTTCCCGCTCCCATTAGAAGTGAATGGTAATTTATAATTAACGTCAGGTGTTCCTTTGATCTGGGTGACATATTTTTTCCATTTTCTTATCAAGCGCTTTTGCACAGCCCGTAATTACGACGCTTAGCGTGACAGGCACTCCGAATAAGCGGAAGAATTAATATATACTTCACCCAAATGTCAACGCAGCCAAAGAAAGCTCTAACCACCGGCTACGACATGACTGAAAGCATGAATTATTTAAGGCTAATATTATAAAGCCAGTGGGAGAGCCCATCCTGTTCGTAACGCCACAGCCGCCGCCGCTCTCCAGACCACACCACGTGCAGCACATAAGCGCTCGCCATAATGGAGGCTTTCACGCACTGTGGCGCTGACAAAGTTGCAGAACAATTCAGCGTTCTCAGATTATTTTCCCAAACATGTCATCAGCGGATGGAGCCTGACACCCGGGCAGGAGAAGACGCCTATTTCTACTAGGTGGTCTGATGGGCAGGGGAGGGGAAGCACCATTACAGACTCTCACACTCACAATGCATCAACCCAGAGGTTAATACAACAAGAATCCATTATCGCTACAAGTCTCCTCCAATAGATACAGTCTGCAGGCCTTAAAGGGGTAGTCCACTATCAGAAAATTATATAAACTATATCAGACCAAGATATATAAGTTAATAAAATAGTGTTGCAGCCTAACAGGAGGTTGTGGAGGCCTCTCATTGTCAGTGTGGTGTTGCCTCAGCAGTTCTCTGGCTCCTCCCTCTCATCATCCTCTCATGTCACAGGAAGTTGTGTAGTCCTCTCATTGTCAGTTTGGTGTTGTCTCAGCAGTTCCCTGGCTCCTCCCTCTCTTTGTAGACAATGCATTATCCTCTGATATCACAGGAGGTTGTGTAGTCCTCTCATTGCCAGTGTGCTGTTGTCTCAGCAGTTCCCTGGCTCCTCCCTCTCTTTGAAGACAATGCATTATCCTCTGATATCACAGGAGGTTGTGTAGTCCTCTCATTGTCATTGTGGTGTTGTCTCAGCAGTTTTCTGGCTCCTCCCTCTCATCATCCTCTGATGTCACAGGCGGCATGGCTGGATCTTGTCCATTTCTAAGTTGTGATAAGATTGTGTGGATTACAGGAAGCTATTTCTATTTAAAATGGGAGGAGCTTATTTTGCTCTTACACTCTTTCTGACACCAGTGGATTTTTGTTGGAGTACCCCTTTTAGGGGTATATTTCTATGGTTTATTTATTCTGCCGTCATCCAGGGTTACATACATGATGTCTGTTTACTTTTGGAAACAGTGCCACCCCTGTGCACAGGTTGTATCTGGTATTGCAGCCCAGCGCCAATGACATAAGTAGAGATGAGCTGCAATACCAGCCATGTCCAGTGCACAGGTGTGGCGCCATATTTCTCAAACAATCCCCGTGAGTTCCCTATGTTGTAGCATTGTGGAGCCCGGAGGAGGATATAAGGCAGCAGATGTCGGGGGAGGTTGAGCTCGTACAGAATAGGAGGCCGTAGAAACCTGACAAGAGGAGATCGTATTCTTTTACTGTATGACGGTTCTCCGGAGATCTCCAGCTGTTCTAGATAAAAGTGACGGCGCGGGGGCCGTAAAATCCCTCGTCTGCCGCAGTCCCTGGATGGTGGGAATCCGAGGTCACAGCGCGGCTTATACAATGTCACCAAAGATCAGCAGTGATGAGGGGGGCGATACTGCAGCATCGGGGGGCGCCCCAATACCAGGCTGCTCTATAATAGACACCACAACCCCCAGTATAGTCAATGAGCTGCGTCTTTTACCACAATATTCTACATTTCTTACATCTCCATCTACTAAAACTAGTTTAAAGGGGGTTATCCAGGATTAGACAAACATAGTCGCTTTCTCTAAGAAACAGCGCCACTCTTGCCCTCAGCTTGTGTGCGGTATTGCAGCGCAGTTCCATTAAAGTGAATAGAAGCAAGTTGTAATACCACTCAAATCCTGAGGACTGGGTGGCGCTGTTTTTGGGAGTAATTAGTCTGGTTCTAATCTTGGATAACCCCTATGGTGGCTCTTCAAGTTATTGATGAACTACAACCTCCCAACATATCCTGAGAGTTGAAGGTTGTACGGGCATGCTGGGAATTGTAGTTCTGTGACTATATATACTGCGATACTAATATATCCTGATGAAGAAGCTTCCGTCCTGCAGGTCACATTCTCATGCTCTGTTCTTTTCTTTCCTGCTCTGTGTCCTTCATGTCTCTGTACACTTCTTTCCATTCACTGCACAGGAGCATGACTGATCTGCGTTCTCTGCTCCTGACACCGTCCAGACCAAAAGTCTCATTACCTGTGACCTGCCCTGATGTACTGCATATTTCCAATCCGGCAAGAACTCTTCCCGCCCTGACCCTGGCTTGTAGACTATGGTGGCTGAACTCTGCCCGGACCTTGGCTTGTAGACTATGGTGACTGAACTCTGCCCGCCCTGACCCTGGCTTGTAGACTATGGTGGCTGAACTCTGCCCGCCCTGACCTTGGCTTGTAGACTATGGTGACTGAACTCTGCCCGGACCTTGGCTTGTAGACTATGGTGACTGAACTCTGCCCGCCCTGACCTTGGCTTGTAGACTATGGTGACTGAACTCTGCCCGCCCTGACCTTGGCTTGTAGACTATGGTGACTGAACTCTGTCTGCCCTGACCTTGGCTTGTAGACTATGGTGACTGAACTCTGCCCGCCCTGACCCTGGCTTGTAGACTATGGTGGCTGAACTCTGCCCGGACCTTGGCTTGTAGACTATGGTGGCTGAACTCTGCCCGCCCTGACCTTGGCTTGTAGACTATGGTGACTGAATTCTGCCCGCCCTGACTCTGGCTTGTAGACTATGGTGACTGAACTCTGGCCGCCCGGACCTTGGCTTGTAGACTATGGTGACTGAACTCTGCCCGCCCTGACCCTGGCTTGTAGACTATGGTGACTGAACTCTGCCCGCCCTGACCTTGGCTTGTAGACTATGGTGACTGAACTCTGCCCGCCCTGACCCTGGCTTGTAGACTATGGTGACTGAACTCTGCCCGCCCTGACCTTGGCTTGTAGACTATGGTGACTGAACTCTGCCCGCCCTGACCCTGGCTTGTACACCATGTTAACCCAACTCTGCCCATGTTGACCCCAATTTGTCTACTTTATTGATTGAACTCCGTCTTCCTTGACCCTGGCTTGTTCCTGGTGTTGACCAAATTCCACCTAACTTGACCCCAGTAGATTATGTTGACAGAACTTTGCCTACCCTGACCCTAACTTGTCTACTATATTTATTAAACTCTGCCTGTGCTGACAACTCTGTTGACCAAACTTTGCTTGTTCACTATGTTGACCTAATTCCACCTGCTTGGCCCCATGTGTTGACCATCTTCTGATTGCCAGGACCTTCTGCTTGATCAACCCTGCGTATTGTCTACCATAATGGTGCTGAACTTGGACACATCAGCTGTTATTTTTGCAGACTACTCAGAGGGCAGCTACTTGGGGGGCTATATTGACTGCCCTGACCTTGGCTTGCAGAGTATTGGCAAAGTTCCACCTAACTTGACCTCAGAATCCAGGTTGTTCACTATGTTGGTAGAACTCTGCCTGCCCTGACCCTGGCTTGTCCACTACATTGACCAAATTCCATCTGCTTGGACCTCAGTTTGTCTTCTTTGTTGACCACATTCTGCTTGCCTCATGTCAATATGTAACACCATCAGTCCAGAAAGAGTTAAATCCGATTGCAGGAAGATCAGTCAGGTCATGGGTGACAATGTCAGTAAGCCCCCCCCCCCTCACAGCCCCCTCCAAAAAAACATCTTATAGGACATAAAAATTCAGCCATCATAAATAACCAGCATAGGGAATAGAACGGTGTCAAGAGGGAGATTTACAGCCGCGAGATGACAATGAATATTTAGGATCGGAGAAGGAAGCCATGCCATTGTGCTGTGTGTATGGATGTGGAATAAAATATGATATTGCTAAGTTATGGTAATGAAGCGAACGCTCGGCGCAGAAGACAACGCTGCCCAGAAGATGAGAAAACTGGAGGCTTTCAATGTAAAGTGAAGAAGCGACGACGGAGAACTGAGAAAAACAGGCGGTAAAAGCTTCAATGTCACAGAGAAAGGGGGGAGGGGCAACATAACATGCCCCCGAGAGGGCATAAAGGTGCCCTGAAAAGTTATCACCCCCCCCCATGATGGGAGGTGGAGTCCTCATGGGTGGGGTCTGCCGCAGATCACAGTGGATCATGTGACTGATATGGGGCCCTCAGGAGGTGTTTTGGCTCCAGTGCTCCAGCTCGGTGGGAATCATTGAACTTCTCTTTGGAACATATGAACCTAAAAAGAACCACTATGAATGAAGTACTACAAAAACTTAAACATCCTACTGTGGTATAGAGCGCTACCTTCACGAAATGGCCCATTGTGTCTGTGCTCTAGCGCCCCTTTACCTTTCCGTCCATCCCCAGGGACACCTCCCCATCGTATATGGTTGGTAGCAGACCACCAAACTCTTATGATCCCTAGAGGAAACTGTAAACCCCGGGACCTTCTTACAAAGCTGCGCCAGGATCGGCTCCAACCTCTCCATCTACATATAAGTGGAAATAAGCATCAAAAAATTTGAGCTATTTTCCTGCCTAAGTATTCCTGTTAGATAAGTCTCGTAAAAATATCGAGGTTTTTTCTTCTCTCTTAGATATTATTTTTGGAGGTTAAGGAGCTTCCTCTTCAGGGAGCTATGAGTCTTTAACGCATCCATACATGCTCGCTCTGCTGTCCCAATTTTAGTGTTTTTTCCATCACTGTGAGGGTTTTTGGTGCACTAGACCCCCTTCCCTCTGCCGAATAGGAGGCCCTTGAGTCTTCCATTGATGTCAATGGAGTTCGTTACTCGAATCGAGCACTCGAGTATCGGAAGATACTCAACTTCAGTAACGAGAATTTTAACACTTGTGTACCCTAGTAACAAGGCATCATAGGGCCCTTAGCAGAACTTGGGGCCTACACCACCAGGACTACCATCAGCAGGAAATGGAGGATATGGTGTCTCCCCGTGTTTCCTCCCTTGCGTGGCCTTTCTACTTTATATTTAAAGGTCCACTACTGTCTCCTCCACTCCCAATATAAGCTAGCTCCAATAGGTGACACTAGAGAGCTATGCTCTTCCCAGAAAACATCCCAGCTGGGGCTCTTCGCAAGAGAAAAAATACATTACCTGTCAAGCCTACAATTTCTCCGAAAAGGCACTTGAAGCTCCTTGGCCCCAGTGTAAAATAACAAGTAACAAGATCTTCCCATCCTACCATGTCCTTTTTATATTACTGGGGTTTCCAATGTGGAATTGGGGTCTTTGGGTTCATCTACAAACAAGGATCTAAGTGCAACTGCTACCTCTATCCTGGACACAATCGTGGTAGGCTTGGACCATGTATGGACCATGAACGTCACCATTTCCTACATGTCCACCTGGAACCCGTTCCTTATATTCTTGTAGACTATGAAGTTCCAAACTTAATTATGGGTTCTTAAGGAATTTCTTACACTAGAACCACCTAAAAAGACTCTGAGTTTGGCACCAGCACATACTATGCATACTGACCATCTTCTTGAAGAGGACCACCTCTCTAAAAGACCATTGGTCGATGCAATTTTGTGTGGTCTCTCAGTCCATGCCTTCACCAGCATAACAGAGTCCCCCAGATATAAAGATTTGTGTCACGTGTTTGGATCCTTCTGGAACTCCTTCCCTGTAACTTTTTAGAGCTTGAGGTTCCAAATATAACGTCAGGCTCCTGGATGGTCTCAACAACGTACACAGAAACTGCTCAAGAAGGCCACCTATTTTAGGAGACTCCTACCCCAAATAAATTCTCCCTTAAAGAATAGCAGAACCACCTTTTAGAAGGCAGCTTATTTGAGAAGACCCCTGGCCATATTTGCTCCTATAGATTGAGAGTACTACCCTTAAAGAAGACCACGTTTTTTCATGGTTGATGGTCTGCAACACCATCAGTCAAACAAAGTCCTTGGAATAACCTCTTGGTGCCCAGAGCCTGATTCTATTTAGAACAACCTAAGGTTGATGGTCCCCATAGTCATCTGATGTCAGGACACATCTCCACCTACATGGCCACCTGCGTCCAACAACAAATCTCCTTATTCTCTCACTGTCTAAATGAACTTGTTACCGGGCCCCAAAGGAAGTAATTAAACTTTTACAGTAAGAATAAGTGGTGCACATCATCTACGGGTGGGGGTGGATGTGATGAGCGGTGACAACCGCAACGCGCTAATAGATGATGAACTAGAAGATGGGAACCTTATAAATGTTTCAATCTACTTTTCTACCTTGGTGAATATTAGAAGCTCTCAGGATCCGTCAGAACAACAAAAACACCATTGTCAGAGCCTAGCGGGTGATTAAATATGGAGAAGATTATATCTCTGAGCAAAGGAGGCATTAATAAATCTGTTCCGGAATATCTAGGTGCTGAGATGATTACAGAGACTGTGACAAGACAAGATGCATCTGAGGGAGAGGAGGACACGCAAGTTTTGTGCGTAGGGGGTTCCAGGATTAGACAACCAGGGCCGTTTTAGTCCAATAACAGCACTACACCTGTCCAATGGTTGTGTTTGGTATTACAGCCCAACGCGAATCACTTAAACACATACACAGTGCAGTCACATTATAATGGCCACTTCCAATTTTTGGCATTTGCAGCATGTGTATAGGGCTCCAGAGCAAAGGATGGTCACTGCTCCGTTGAAGGCTTTAGTATTCCCAGCAGTGTCTGCATTGGACCTCCGATGACCAGTAATGGATTGTCTTCTACTCTTATGGGTGAAGGGTTGCCTTTTCCACTGGTAGGTAAAGGGTCATCTACTCCACTGGTTGGTAAAGGGCTGTCTTCACAGATTGGTAAAGGGCTGTCTTCTAAAGGGTTGTCTTCTCCACAGATTGGTAAAGGGTTGTCTTCTCCGCTGGTTGGTAAAGGGTTGTCTTCTCCACAGATTGGTAAAGGGCTGTCTTCTCTGCTGGTTGGTAAAGGGTTGTCTTCTCCGCTGGTTGGTACAGGATTGTCTTCTCTGCTGGATGGTAAAGGGCTGTCTTCTCTGCTGGTTGGTAAAGGGCTGTCTTCTCCGCTGGTTGGTAAAGGGTTGTCTTCTCCACTGGATGGTAAAGGGTTGTCTTCTCCACTGGATGGTAAAGGGCTGTCTTCTCCGCTGGTTGGTACAGGATTGTCTTCTCTGCTGGATGGTAAAGGGCTGTCTTCTCTGCTGGTTGGTAAAGGGCTGTCTTCTCTGCTGGTTGGTAAAGGGCTGTCTTCTCTGCTGATTTGTAAAGTGTTGTCTTCTCTGCTGGTTGGTAAAGGGCTGTCTCCTCCGCTGGTTGGTAAAGGGCTATCTTCTCTGCTGGTTGGTAAAGGGCTGTCTTCTCTGCTGGTTGGTAAAGGGCTGTCTTCTCCGCTGGTTGGTAAAGGGTTGTCTTCTCCGCTGGTTGGTACAGGATTGTCTTCTCTGCTGGATGGTAAAGGGCTGTCTTCTCTGCTGGATGGTAAAGGGCTGTCTTCTCTGCTGATTTGTAAAGTGTTGTCTTCTCTGCTGGTTGGTAAAGGGCTGTCTTCTCTGCTGGTTGGTAAAGGGCTGTCTTCTCTGCTGGTTGGTAATGGGTTGTCTTCTCTGCTGGTTGGTAAAGGGCTGTCTTCTCTGCTGGATGGTAAAGGGCTGTCTTCTCTGCTGGTTGGTAAAGGGCTGTCTTCTCTGTTGGTTGGTAAAGGGCTGTCTTCTCTGCTGGTTGGTAAAGGATTGTCTTCTCTGTTGGTTGGTAAAGGGCTGTCTTCTCTGCTGATTGGTAAAGGGCTGTCTCCTCTGCTGGTTGGTAATGGGTTGTCTTCTCTGTTGGTTGGTAAAGCGTTGTCTTCTCTGTTGGTTGGTAATGAATTGTCTTCCCTGCTGGTTGGTAAAGGGTTGTCTTCTCTGCTGGTTGGTAAAGGGCTGTCTCCTCTGCTGGATGGTAAAGGGTTGTCTTCTCTGCTGGTTGGTAAAGGGCTGTCTTCTCTGCTGGATGGTAATGGGTTGTATTCTCTGCTGGTTGGTAAAGGGCTGTCTTCTCTGCTGGATGGTAAAGGGCTGTCTTCTCTGCTGGATGGTAAAGAGCTGTCTTCTCTGCTGGTTGGTAAAGAGCTGTCTTCTCTGCTGGATGGTAATGAATTGTCTTCCCTGCTGGTTGGTAAAGGGTTGTCTTCTCTGCTGATTGGTAAAGGGCTGTCTTCTCTGCTGGTTGGTAAAGGGCTGTCTTCTCTGCTGGTTGGTAATGAATTGTCTTCACCGCTGGTTGGTAAAGGGCTGTCATCTCTGCAAAAATTTTTTGAAAAGTTCGGACAGGTTTGGAAAGTTATTTTCACCTGTCCACGCTCCCTGTGACTTTTTGGTCCGGTTCAATTCAGTCAGACTAGACACCTCTACACCCTGTGATTGGTTGAGCGGGCTGTCACTTGTGTCTCTGCAGTAATAGTCCGCTCAGCCAATCACAGGCTGCAGTGCTGTCCTGTTCCAGTGAGCCTGTAACTGGCTGAGGAGGCTGTCACTTCTGAAACAAGAGTAACAGCACACTCAGCCAATTACAAGCTGACTGGGATGAAACAACACCGCGACCTGTCATTGGCTGAGCAAGCTGTCACTCTAGAGACAATAATGACAGCCCGCTCAGCCAATCACAGGCTGCAGTGCTGTCTTATCCCAGTCAGCCTGTGATTGGTTGAGCATGTCTGCACCGGAGAAGACGACAGGACCGGACCACAGAGCCACAAGAAGACACAGGAGGAGCACAGAGAGGTAAGTACAATGAGCGGCTCGTTAAAGTTCAGTTCGGCACAAACCTGAACGTTACATTAAAGTTCCACAAACCCTGCCAAAACAAAAACTTTTCACAAGTTCGCTCATCTCTAGCATTTAGAGGAGGCAAAAAGTTAGACAACAGCGAGAGAAACAGTCTGTGGCTGATGCCAGAGAGCAATAGCATTGACTTCAGCGGCACAGAAGCACATGGACTCTTACCGTTCTCTCCCTGTTAGAAGATATGTAATTCTGTTCTCAGAATCTGTAAGAAATTACTGGAACAACCGCATCAAAGCGCCGACCGCCTCGCAAATACGCGCAAAAAATAGAACATCTAGATTTTCGGTTTAATCTGAAGCAATTTTCGACTTGAGCGGCTCACCTGATAAACGAGAACAGCGTGATCTGAGGAAACTTCCAAGTCTCAAGATAAATCAACTTTCCTTCCAGTAGAATAAAGCGGCGCGATAACGAGGAGTTTGTTTGCCAAAATAGAATCTTTAATTTAGCGGGCTGGAGACGGCGGCGGCGGCGGTGGCGTCCACGGACGCCTCGTTACCATAACAATACGTGCAACGTAATTAATCACACGATTACCAAGGTACAAGACTCAAAGAGAGCGGCTGCGGCAAGGACACCGGTAACTCAAGAACAAATTAGTGAAACTATGTATCATTAGAGGAGAGTGGCGGAATCACAGGGCGCCATTAGGTTTCCTGCCGCGTCCTCCACCAGAAGAGCCGCTTTGTTCTAGAAAGTAAAAATCTAATTAAAAGAAAAAAAGAAAAAATCAAGAAGAGAAAAAAATGATGAGTGACCTTCACCGAGAGCGAACGGGGAGATGTGTGCCGGAACTTACTGAGCGGGAAGAATACCGAGTGATGACACTATTACATAGCTGGACCATAAATATCAGTATTATAGTAGTTATATTCCTGTATATAGGGGCAGTATTATAGTAGTTATATTCCTGTATATAGGGGGCAGTATTATAGTAGTTATATTCCTGTATATAGGAGCAGTATTATAGCAGTTATATTCTTGTATATAGGAGCAGTATTATAGTAGTTATATCCCTGTATATAGGAGCAGTATTATAGTAGTTATATTCCTGTATATAGGAGCAGTATTATAGTAGTTATATTCCTGTATATAGGAGCAGTATTATAGTAGTTATATTCTTGTATATAGGAGCAGTATTATAGCAGTTATATTCTTGTATATAGGAGCAGTATATAGTAGTTATAGTCCTGTATATAGGAGCAGTATTATAGTATTTATATTCCTGTATATAGGGGTCAGTATTATAGTAGTTATATTCCTGTATATAGGAGCAGTATAATAGTAGTTATATTCCTGTATATAGGGGGCAGTATTATAGTAGTTATATTCCTGTATATAGGAGCAGTATTATAGTAGTATATTCCTGTATATTATATAGGAGCAGTATTATAGTAGTTATATTCCTGTATATAGGGGGCAGTATTATAGTAGTTATATCCCTGTATATAGGAGCAGTATTATAGTAGTTATATTCCTGTATATAGGGGGCAGTATTATAGTAGTTATATTCTTGTATATAGGGGGCAGTATTATAGTAGTTATATCCCTGTATATAGGAGCAGTATTATAGTAGTTATATTCCTGTATATAGGAGCAGTATTATAGTAGTTATATTCCTGTATATAGGAGCAGTATAATAGTAGTTATATTCCTGTATATAGGAGCAGTATTATAGTAGTTATATTCCTGTATATAGGAGCAGTATTATAGTAGTTATATTCCTGTATATAGCGAGCAGTATTATAGTAGTTATATTCCTGTATATAGGGGGCAGTATTATAGTAGTTATATTCCTGTATATAGGAGCAGTATTATAGTAGTTATATTCTTGTATATAGGGGGCAGTATTATAGTAGTTATATTCCTGTATATAGCGAGCAGTATTATAGTAGTTATATTCCTGTATATAGGGGGCAGTATTATAGTAGTTATATTCCTGTATATAGGAGCAGTATTATAGTAGTTATATTCTTGTATATAGGAGCAGTATTATAGTAGTATATTCCTGTATATAGGAGCAGTATTATAGTAGTTATATTCCTGTATATAGGGGGCAGTATTATAGTAGTTATATTCCTGTATATAGGAGCAGTATTATAGTAGTTATATCCCTGTATATAGGAGCAGTATTATAGTAGTTATATGCACAAGCAAATAGATGTGTTGGCACTATCAGTAACCCGTAATTAGTATGGAGCTGTTTGTGTAATCAGGTTAAGTGACCTTGTGAGATGAGGAGCGTTGTAGTCTTTGTTGACTGAGTAATCTCAGTGACATTCATCACAGTGGTGCTCAGCGTAAATGAGAAAGCAATTCATTTAATCAGCACAAGCCATTGAGGAAGTAAAGACCAGCGGCACTCACCGGGTTGATGCAGTGATGGTGATTTATTGGTAAGATGTCATCTTGCAGATAAGCTCAGGGCAGGGGGAGACAGGTCCAGAGGTGCTGTGCACCGTGGCGACGGCCGTTTCGCGGGCTAACTTTCCCGCTTCGTCTAGCCGAAGCGGGAAAGTTAGCCCGCGAAACAGCCGTCGCCACGGTGCACAGCACCTCTGGACCTGTCTCCCCCTGCCCTGAGCTTATCTGCAAGATGACATCTTACCAATAAATCACCATCACTGCATCAACCCGGTGAGTGCCGCTGGTCTTTACTTCCTCAATGGCTTGTGCTGATTATAGTAGTTATATCCCTGTATATAGGAGTAGTATTATAGTAGTTATATTCTTGTATACAGGGGGCAGTATTATAGTAGTTATATTCCTGTATTGTGAGGTTTTGCAGATACAGTGTGAGGGTCCTTTGCATAGAAACAGATAAATATAAGAGAGTTTTCGGATGAGTACACAATGTTGGATAATTCCTTGCGGTGACTGTGGCCTCTCGGGGAGATCTGAAGTAACACCATATCTTCTGGTATTAAATCTCGGGTTCTGCGATGTTTCCGTTTTGTCCTGATCCTTTAAAGCCCTCCTTAGATTTATCCCGGTTTGATGCGTCTTCTCCCTGCACAGGAGTCTTTACATTTTTATGTGTCATTATTATACAGAGTTTCTCATTCTCTTCTCAGTGAGAGATCAGATCCCTCGGTCCAAGGATCAATAGGGGGTAAGAGAAGAACATAGCTAAGGAGACAAGTACCATCCCTGATAGCAACACTAAGGAAGCTAAACCCCAGCTCCATGTGCTGTGATTCCTTATTCTAGTCATCTCCTACAAAGGTAACAGATGCAAAGTGACATCCACTATTATACCGCTCATCATGGATCCTGAAGGGAACTGCGATGTATGAATAATCTACCTCATATGTGTCAGGGTTCACTTTACGTCTGTTTATTGATACAGCTATCAGCAGTACAGGATCAGTAATGTATGTACTCAGTGACCCCACCAGCAGAATAGTGAGTGCAGCTCTGGGGTATAATACAGGATGTAACTCAGGATCAGTAATGTATGTACACAGTGACCCCACCAGCAGAATAGTGAGTGCAGCTCTGGGGTATAATACAGGATGTAACTCAGGATCAGTAATGTAATGTATGTACACAGTGACCCCACCAGCAGAATAGTGAGTGCAGCTCTGGAGGGTGTGGTTACTGGGTGTGTCTGTGTTTGCTGCTGAGTTCCACACTTCCAGACTTCCAGGAGGAGAGAGGCTGATTCACCACCTGCTTCCCCAGGAAGGTGGCAGCTTCCTGGGAGAGTCTTCAGCATGGATCCCCTGACCTCCACCTCCCGGTCAAGGCCGGCGGGGGGTGTAGAGTGTAAGCTACCGGCCAGCGCTCCGGCTGGAGGGGTAAGAAGATCTAGTAGGGTTCGCAGCAATGTGGACCCAGCCCTTCCAGCGACGGGTGGAAGCCGCAAGGCTTCTAATGTGGAGGAAAAGCCTGCAAGCAAGGTGAGCGGAAGACGGGGTGCAGGTGCAGCTGCACGGAGGGGCTCCCAGGAGAGTCAGGTGGTGGAGCAGTGGGGTCTCAGGGGGCCCAGGGAGTCTGCAGCCACCTATGGCACCAGGATAGCTGCAAAGCTCACTGAGTATGAGCAGCTGGGAAAGAGACTGAAGGGGTTAAGAGACGACCTGAAGTTTGCAAAACACAGAGTCAGCACAGCCCCCAAAGAAACAGAAGCCTGGACTCACAGCCAAGGTGAAGTCTCTGCAGCAGGAGGTGAGAGAGCTGGAGCTGCAGAGGATGACCATCCTGGAGGGCAGTGATGTCTTCAGGGAAAAACTGCTGAATGAGGACAGGTTTACTAAAATGAAGTCCCCAAAAAAAGAGGAGGATGAGAGTGATTGCTCAGCGGATGAAGAGAGCAGTGATGATGATGATGAGCAAGACATGGAAGCTGAATCAGCTGAGGTCTCTGTGGCGGCAAGTGGGGAAGCTGTGGAAGCTGAATCACAGCCAATACAGAGTGTGAACACGTCCCAATCCAGCATTCCTGCAGCACAGGTGGCGTTACCATCATCCGATGAAAGTGCTGGTGAGGAGGAGGATGGCGGAGGTGCGCTGATGGCCCAAATTATCAGCATGGAGTCACCGGTGCACCTGGATAATTTCAGTTTTGGAGACGACTTGGGAGAAGACAAAATTGCAAAGAAGAAAATACCAAGAAAACCATCACAGCAAGTAAATCTTGTTTATGTCCCTTTTGTGCCCTCTGAGCCGACTGCAAAGTCAGTTCAGGGAGCAGCCCCCGGTAATCTGCCCGTCCCTGCTTCTACAAATGTGGAGCGGGGCCAGAATACCGGGAAGAAAACAGTAAAGATGGCGGAGAGCGCCAGCCCCACTTGTCAAGGTAGTGAGGCTGGTGCAAGTGCAGGGACGGCCGAGGGGCCGGACAATGTAGCGGACAAGGTGGCATGCCTCCAACCAGGGGGCTTTGGTGGTGTACCGCACTCCTCTGCAGGCAAGGAGGGGAGTGCCCAGGCACCAAGGGCTGGTGTGGAGCTCGGGCGGCCGGGCAGCAGTAGAGACAAGAGAGCGGGCGGCTCCCATAGCGGGTCTGTTGCTGAGAGATGCTCCTCTGCAGGCGGAGGGGGGAGTATCCAGGCGTCTGGTGCGACGCTCTCAGCAGCTTCATCCGCGGTACCTGTCCCTACTCAGTTGCAGTGCTGCGGTGGGGCTGTTGGGGGCGGAGCTAAAGAGAACATAAAAACTGTTGGCGTTTCACATGAAAACACCTCGGCAGCTACCGGACTGGTACAGCAGGAGCAGGGACTTGACAATAGTGCGGATGATACCAACCTAGCAATGCTGCTGGCTGTTAAAGAAATTGAAGCAGGGGTATTGGCTGAGGCTGAGGGCAAACACGGTGGCAAAGTAGCTTCCTCCAAAATTCCCAAAGGGAGGACTGCTGCAAAGTCCCATGAGCCCAAGGATGCCAGGGATGCCAGTGTGACAGCCAGCAGCAGCAGCAGAAATATACTAAAGCCAGCCAGATTACACCCGGGTCAGTCCAGTACAGCTAGGCAGGAGGAGATTACTTCCAGTGTTGTGTCTCCTGTTGGTTCTGATTCTCTAAATGTAAATATTATTTCTGCTAATGTTGCTGTGGGGGGTGGGAGTGGTCCGGCTGCCCCCCCAGTGGTGGCCGCTCCTTCTAGGAGCTATGCAAATGTCACTGCTGGGGGTCCTAGGGGATCCTCATCTCTAAACCCTGGGGAAGGTAACTTACAACGACGCCTCCTGGAGGCTTTGCGTAAAGGGGATAGAACGCTCCAAGTAGAGGGGCGGGAGGTCGACCTGTCCTTCTATATAGAAAGACATGGGCTTGGGGCTTTCCGAGAGCAAAATGGGGAGGTAACCTGGTCCCTCCCTACAAATGGGCAGGAGGTGGGCCGTAGGAATGTGGTCCGTCTGGTATGGAGAGGCAGTGATGCGTGCCCATCCAGGGCAAAGGTGGTGGAGCTTCTCTTCCAGATGAGATTCAGGGCGAATGACATCTTTGCCCTGATCCACCCCTACGGTACCTCTGAATTCGACATCAGCTTTGTGAAGCCAGAGGGACTTGAGCTCTTCTGGTCTAATCACGAGCTGGTGAAGGATGAGCCCATGTGGCGGGATTTCGCTGTAAAGGCGGTATCCCGTCAGAGTTCTGTCAAGAAAGTGACCGTTCTGACACTTTCTTGCTATGACATCATGACCTGGCTAGGCAGGTTTGGGGAAGTGACGGATGTCCCCAAGAAAAATCTGGATGAGCATGGCATATGGTCTGGGGCCTGGACGTTTTCCGTCCGTCTCCGTCGTTCAGGGAACACTGTCACACACATACCATCGGCTGCTTTCTTGGGTCGCGACAGAATCCAAGTCTTTTACCAGGGGCAGCCGAAGCTGTGCCACAGGTGTGGTGATCCCACCCACTTTAGCGCAAATTGTACTAAACTGATTTGTGCATTGTGCGGTGCGGAGGGTCATCTGGCTGCCAGCTGTGGCCGGATTCGCTGTAACCTGTGTGGTGACCTTGGTCACCCGTTTAGCCGGTGTCCCCGCTCATTTTCCAATGCTGTGGCCGCCCGGGATGGGGAGAGCCTTGAAATTGCCTCTCCTGGGGAGGGAACCAGCAAAGGAGAAGGGGCACCAGGGCCAGTGAAGAAGGTGAAAAACAAGAGCCCCTCTAAGCTCAGGCGAGAGGAGAAGCGCAGAAGGAGCAGGGACCTTGGAAGTTCCCTGGTGGCAGGGGTAGTCAGTGGTCCTGCTCCTGGCGCTGGCTCAGAGAGAACAGCTGAGGCTCTGGGGGATACCGAGTTAGGCGAAGAGATGAGGAGACTTCGTAAGGAAGAAGCCAAGAGGGCCATTTCCTCAAGTTCCTCCCAATATGAAAGTTTGGATGAGGATGGTGGGAAAGGGCAAGATGAAAGACCTAAGTGTGGCAAAAGGAGGCAGGGTCAAGGAAAGTCATGTGCTTCCTCTAAATCCTCCTCTGGTGTTACGGGCCATGTGTCTAAGGAAGACCCGACTAACCCCCCTCTGATCGTTCTATCCAATAGGTACCAGACCCTTGGAGAAGGGGGTTTGGAGGTGGAGGAGCTTCCAGGGGGCGCCGAGCCTGCTTCTCCAGAGGCAGTTTCCTCGGGAGGTCAGGTGGCCCCAGGGTCTGGAGATGAGGATCCAGGGATGGATTTGTCTACATCCTTAAAAAGGATTAAAGAAAAGTCCAAAGGGTCATCCTCTGATGGGGAGGGGGGTAAGAAGAAAGGGAAAAAGTAAATAAGTAAGGCTGTTTAACTCAATCATCCATGATGGCGGCACTCACCCCATTGACGCTGGCATCCATTAACTGTGCCAGCATTAAGTCGGATACGGCTAGATTTGCAGCCTTTGATTTTCTCGGTCGTATTAACGCCGACATTTTGTTTTTGCAGGAGACCAGGTTGACAGACCAAGCCTTGCTAGTAAAAGCTAAGCGAGAGTGGAGGCATGGGCCTTCACACTGGTCTCTTGCGGCTGAGCCGTATAGTGGGGTGGCGGTCCTTTTTACCGCTCCTGTAGAATGCAGACGGGTTATTGAGTTAGAAATGGGGAGGTGCCTGATCTTGGATGTCCTCATGAAGGGGCAAGAGCTCAGGCTCATTAACATCTATGCCCCACAGACTAAGTGGGACCGTAAAAGCCTTTTTATGAGGATTAAGCCCTTTCTTTTTACGAGTCGGCAAGTGATCTTTGGTGGAGACTTCAACACTATCACGAGGTCTCAGGACAGGAGAGGCGCCAAAGACAAGCTGGCTTATGATAGCATGGCCCTGATTAGTATAGTTAGGGAAGCTCGCCTAGAGGATGCCCACATCCGGACACCCTCGGGCCACGTGGGTTTCACCTATCATCGAGGTAGCTGCAGGTCTAGATTAGACAGGTTTTATTTAAAGGAGGAAGCCGTCTCTTCCGCAGTGTCCGTGGTTGAGGTGGAGTTCTCCGACCACTGTCTAATTTTGTTTTCCCTGAATGTTTCAGAGACCCCCCGGATGGGTAGAGGCTACTGGAGGCTGAATTCGTCCCTCCTGGAAGAAGCAGAGGTAAGACAATCCTTTGAGGATTTTCTTCAGAGTCAGGTACCTCTACTGGGCCTATGTAGTAGTAAGTCAGAGTGGTGGGAGATATTCAAGAAGCGGGTTGCGAGGTTCTTCCGCCAGCTCTCGAGCCTCAGGTCTCTGAATAGGTATCGTGTGTATCAGGGCCTGAGGAGGAAACTCGAGCATCTCGTCTCGACTGGAGGTAGTAGAGAAGAGATCTCCAGAGTGAAAGCCTTGCTCATGAGGTGTCAGTATGATAGGCACGCATCTTTAGTTTTTGAGAGGGATTTCGGAAGGTACCGCTCGCCCGACCCCTACAGAAACTGTAAGATGTCAGTGAGTAGTAAGATCGTGACTGGACTGGTTGATAGTACGGGATCTCTGAACCGGTCCAGATCAGGGATCCTGGAGGTCGTCAGATCCTTTTACTCACACCTCTTGGGGAGGAAGGATCTAGATTGGGATGTGATGTCGGGTTTCCTGGCTGAGACCGTTCCTGAGCCAGGGGTAGACTCCTCTCTTGATGTTTTGGCAGAAGAGATCAGGGAAGAGGAAGTTAGACTGGCGATTGAAGGGCTTGCCCTGAAGAAGTCGCCAGGTCCAGATGGCTTAACATCTGAGTGGTATAAGACCTTCAGGGACCTCTTGGTTCCCCTCTTGACCGAGGTCTTCAATGAGTGTCTTTCCTCGGGCACTCTGCCAAGGTCAATGAGGAGGTCAGCCCTGATTCTTCTGTCAAAGGGTAAAGATTCGAGCCGTATTGAGAATTGGAGGCCCATAGCTCTTCTCAATGCGGACAGGAAGATTCTGGCCAAGATACTGTTTAATCGGTTGGTGAAGTTTGCACCCCGGCTCCTTTCGGAGGCTCAGCACTGCTCTGTTCCAGGCCGAAGCACCTTAAGTGCTGTCCTTAGTGTCAGGGAGGCAGTGGAGCGGAGTAGTGCGGGTCTTTGGAAGGGGTACTTGCTGTCCTTGGATCAGGCCAAAGCATTTGATCGGGTGAACCACGAGTACCTCTGGTCTGTCCTTCTGAGATATGGCCTACCAGCTACTTTTGTCAATTGGCTTAAGACCTTGTATGCAGGGGCAGAGGGTTTCCCGCTGGTGAACGGTTGGTCTGGCCGCTCTTTTGAGGTTGGGTCTGGTGTTCGCCAGGGCTGTCCTTTGAGCCCACTGTTGTATGTGTTCGCGATCGACCCTTTCCTTAGGAGGGTTGGTTGTGGACCGTTGGCAGGGGTCGGGATGAGCCTGGAGGAACCAGAAGCCACCCTGAGAGTGGTGGCGTACGCTGATGATGTCACTGTTTTTGTATCCTCGAGAGGGGAGGCAGATATGGTGATGTCTGAAGTGGAGCGCTACTCGGAGGCATCCGGGTCCAAGATCAACCGGGACAAGTGTGAGAGTCTCTGGCTGGGAGGGGGAGATCCCAGGTTTGATCTCCCGGACACCCTTCCAGAGCCCCAAGAGTCAGCAAAAGTATTGGGCATCACATTTGGCCAGGGTGATTACCCCACTAAAAACTGGGATGGTAGGCTCCAGGATGCCACACGGAGGGTGGACCAGTGGAAGGGTTGGTCTTTGACCCTCAGGGAAAGGGTACACCTGATCAAATCGTACCTGCTCCCTTTGTTCATCTACCTGGGCAGTGTATGTATCTTGCCAGAGGCTTCCTATACTAGGATCTACAGCCTGTTCTTCCAGTTGTTATGGGGGAATAGGCTGAACCTGGTCAAGAGAGAGGTTACGTACCGCACGAGGAGACTTGGGGGTTTGTCTATGGTGAACCCAGTGGTGTTCTTAGTGAACACCTTCTTGAAAGCTAACATCGCAAACCTCTGGAAAGAGAGGGCTCCTCCGTGGGTACTCTCCTGCAGGGAATGGTTTCGGCCTTTCTTCCAGGAATGGGAGACAGGAGGGCGAGTGAAGGACCTTCGTACACCCCATGGATATCTTCCGGCTTACGCTACCCCGACTCTGAAGATGATACGTCGGTGGGGTCTGGGAATGTGGGAGATCAGGACTCAGTCGAGGAAATTCCTTGACCAAAGGGTTCTGTTGACCCATTTCCAGAAGCCCCTGGCGCTCAGGGATTGCCCAGGTCGGGATCTGAGGGTTGGGTTAAGTCTTTTGAACTCAAAGAGGATCCCCCAGAAGTTTTGGGACTTGGCCTGGCGCTGCTTCCAGGGGAAGCTATATGTGAGGGACAATTTGAAGTGCAGGAGCTCCGATGATCGGGGGTGTCCCCGAGAGGAGTGTGGTAATACGCTGGAAAGCATGGATCATTTCCTGCTTCATTGTCCCTTCAATATAGGGGTTTACACCAGGGTGGGCGCCTCCATAGGTTGGAATCAGTTAGTCAGTCTCACCTATCCGGAGTGGGCTTATGGAGTATTCAGGAACCTGGGTGGCCGAGATTGCTGCACGTTATTCTTAGTCAGCTTAGTGGTTAGGTACCACACGTGGAACGCACGGTGTCTAGTATCTACACAGCGTAGAGTCCTCTCCGAGGTGGAGGTCTGTAGGAACATCACTGGTGACCTTGGGAAGATCAGGTCTTTGGAGTATGGCAGGCTGGGTACAAGTAGGGCTTCTCTCCTGTGGAGAGGTTTTTCCTTCGCTGTGCCCTAGGTACTGAGCCCACTGGATGAGGGACCATAATTCTGGTTAGGGACAGAGTAGGTAGGGACAGAGGTAGGGAGAGTGTGAGGGTTAGATTAATATTTAGGGATAGTAGTAGGGAGAGGGTAGGGAGAATAGTCAGGGATAGGTTATAAATTATTATGGTACCCGGTCTGCCATCCTTCGATCACGGTGGGGGGCTATGCATGACACTTTAGCTTTTTGTTTTCTAACAAGTAATAAACAGTAAAGGGCTTACAGGCTACCGAACTTGAGCCTCGCTGTTATGTCATAATGTGTTGGTGTTATGGGATATTGTTATAGTGTATACTTTATTTTTAGGAACATTGGTAAGTTGAGGGCTGGATAAGCCTTATGGACAATTATAGTTATTGTTTAAGTTCTGGGGTATAGGATAGGGTGGGTGGGGTGATGGGGAGGGGGGGGGTTGTTTTTTCCCTGGATGGGTACTTGGAGTTCTGGCATGGGTCACTGAGGGACAAGAACTGAACTGATGGACCCAGACTCATGTCCAGATTTGGGGTGTGGGAAGTGGGGCTTATAGTTAGGTTCATGTGTCATATGGTTGATGTACTTTTATGATTTGTATTATTATATTATTATTATTATTATTATTATTATTATTATTATTATTATTATATATATATTTTTTTTTATTTATTCGTGTCCTATAAGGCAGCCGGACCTCATATTATTAAGTTGGTATTGGGATATTTTCTTTTCTGTTAAAGTTGTATAGTGTGTGTGGTGGTTGGATGAGAGTTAAGTATCTGGAAGGGGGGGGCTTGTTGGGTGAATTATGCTGGTGTGTGTGTGTGTGGGTGGGGGGGGGGCTTTTTGTGTTGGGTTTGCAGGGTAAGGTGTGTGTGTGTGTGTGTGTGCGCGTGTTTTAAAAGGAAAAAAAAAAAAAAAAGTCCAGACTGGGACTATGTTGAGTTAGAGCCGAGAATGGCTCAGAGCATGTTATAGATTCTTGGTTTGGTCTAGACAGAGTGTCTATACTATATTATTTCTGTGTGCTGTGAGGTGTGAGTGTGGGGTAGGTAGTAGTGGTGGTGGGGTAATAATAGTAGTAGTAAGGGTAAGTTGGGGGGGTAGTGTTTTATTATGAAGCTGGACTGGCCGGGTGAGGCAGGTGTGAGGGAGGATTTCCTTATAGAAAATATGATTATTATTTCAGAATATGTTGTTTTTGTTATGAGCAGAAAGCTTTGTATTTGTTTTTGTTCTGGCTGATGGAGCCGCGTTTATGTTTATGTTGTTACTTGTTAAGTTTTATATTTTTCTAATAAAAAGAATTACAGGATGTAACTCAGGATCAGTAATGTAATGTATGTACACAGTGACCCCACCAGCAGAATAGTGAGTGCAGCTCTGGAGTATAATACAGGATGTAACTCAGGATCAGTAATGTAATGTATGTACACAGTGACCCCACCAGCAGAATAGTGAGTGCAGCTCTGGAGTATAACACAGGATGTAACTCAGAATCAGTAATGTATGTACACAGTGACCCCACCAGCAGAATAGTGAGTGCAGCTCTGGGGTATAATACAAGATGTTACTCAGGATCAGTACAGGATTAGTAATGTAATGTATGTACACAGTGACCCCACCAGCAGAATAGTGAGTGCAGCTCTGGAGTATAATACAGGATGTAACTCAGGATCAGTAATGTAATGTATATACACAGTGTCCCCACCAGCAGAATAGTGAGTGCAGCTCTGGAGTATATCATAGGTTGTGGAGCTACAATTCTCCCCTATTAGGGCAAAGCTTGGGGTTCAAGTTGGCCATTTCTGGACCTCAGTCACTTTTTGTGGAAGATTGAAGACCTGGACCCAGAACCATGAAGCTTGGGGGGTATCTTGGTGTTCTGGAGACCCTTCCCTTCTATTTCTCCCCACTAGATCCAAGAGTTGAGAAAAAGTTTCAAAAAGTAGAAAAACTTTTGAGGACAGAATGATGAGAAGTTCCATCTGTGAGGGGATCGCACTTTCCGGACAACAACTCGTCAAAGTCATGACAAACCCTCCGCGAGACTGAGGACACAAAGTAATTACTAATGAGGAGAGGTGTAAACTATGCGGGTCCTCCGGGCCGCCAGGGAGATTATTATGTAACCCCTTAATAGAAAAATAAATTACAGTCGGGAAAAGGAAGGTTTTATTAAAGAGTCAGATATAAAGCTGCTGCCCATAAATATTTATAAACAGCCAGCGAGCAGATTGTGGGATTAGCATCCAAAACAGCCGTGACGGCCACGGACAAAGCCGAATATATTACCGGGTGCATGGCTGAGAGGCAGCCGGAGGAGGAGGCGCACAATCTCATCCTCCTCACCTTCAGAAGCTCCGCGCCATTACCACAGACTGATCAACACAGGACTCTGTACCCTTCTTCCTTTCTGGTTTTGTTTAAAAAAAAATCCCCTCCTGTAACATATATAAAGGTTTCCATCATGTCCCCCCCCTTTCCCTTCTTCCTCCTGTAACATATATAAAGGTTTCCATCATGTCCCTCCTTTCCCTTCTTCCTCCTGTAACATATATAAAGGTTTCCATTATGTTCTCCCTTTCCCTTCTTCCTCCTGTAACATATATAAAGGTTTCCATCATGTCCTCCCTTTCCCTTCTTCCTCCTGTAACATATATAAAGGTTTCCATCATGTCCTCCCTTTCCCTTCTTCCTCCTGTAACATATATAAAGGTTTCCATCATGTCCTCCCTTTCCCTTCTTCCTCCTGTAACATATATAAAGGTTTCCATCATGTCCTCCCTTTCCCTTCTTCCTCCTGTAACATATATAAAGGTTTCCATCATGTCCTCCCTTTCCCTTCTTCCTCCTGTAACATATATAAAGGTTTCCATCATGTCCTCCCTTTCCCTTCTTCCTCCTGTAACATATATAAAGGTTTCCGTCATGTCCTTCCTTTCCCTTCTTCCCTCCTGTAACATATATAAAGGTTTCCATCATGTCCCTCCTTTCCCTTCTTCCTCCTGTAACATATATAAAGGTTTCCATCATGTCCCTCCTTTCCCTTCTTCCTCCTGTAACATATATATAGGTTTCCATCATGTCCCTCCTTTCCCTTCTTCCTCCTGTAACATATATAAAGGTTTCCATCATGTCCTCCCTTTCCCTTCTTCCTCCTGTAACATATATAAAGGTTTCCATCATGTCCTCCCTTTCCCTTCTTCCTCCTGTAACATATATAAAGGTTTCCGTCATGTCCTTCCTTTCCCTTCTTCCCTCCTGTAACATATATAAAGGTTTCCATCATGTCTCTTTTTCCCTTCTTCCTCCTGTAACATATATAAAGGTTTCCATCATGTCCCTCCTTTCCCTTCTTCCTCCTGTAACATATATAAAGGTTTCCATCATGTCCCTCCTTTCCCTTCTTCCTCCTGTAACATATATATAGGTTTCCATCATGTCCCCCTTTCCCTTCTTCCTCCTGTAACATATATAAAGGTTTCCATCATGTCCTCCCTTTCCCTTCTTCCTCCTGTAACATATATAAAGGTTTCCATCATGTCCTCCCTTTCCCTTCTTCCTCCTGTAACATATATAAAGGTTTCCATCATGTCCTCCCTTTCCCTTCTTCCTCCTGTAACATATATAAAGGTTTCCATCATGTCCTCCCTTTCCCTTCTTCCTCCTGTAACATATATAGAGGTTTCCATCATGTCCTCCCTTTCCCTTCTTCCCTCCTGTAACATATATAAAAGGTTTCCATCATGTCCCCCCTTTCCCTTCTTCCTCCTTTAACATATATAGAGGTTTCCATCATGTCCTCCCTTTCCCTTCTTCCTCCTGTAACATATATAAAGGTTTCCATCATGTCCTTTCCCTTCTTCCTCCTGTAACATATATAAAGGTTTCCATCATGTCCTTTCCCTTCTTCCTCCTGTAACATATATAAAGGTTTCCATTATGTTCTCCCTTTCCCTTCTTCCTCCTGTAACATATATAAAGGTTTCCATCATGTCCCTCCTTTCCCTTCTTCCCTCCTGTAACATATATAAAGTTTTCCATCATGTCCTCCCTTTCCCTTCTTCCTCCTGTAACATATATAAAGGTTTTCATCATGTCCCCCTTTCCCTTCTTCCTCCTGTAACATATATAAAGGTTTCCATCATGTCCTCCTTTCCCTTCTTCCCTCCTGTAACATATATAAAGGTTTCCATCATGTCCTCCCTTTCCCTTCTTCCCCCTGTAACATATATAAAGGTTTCAGTCATGTCCCTCCTTTCCCTTCTTCCTCCTGTAACATATATAAAGGTTTCCATCATGTCCTCCCTTTCCCTTCTTCCTCCTGTAACATATATAAAGTTTTCCATCATGTCCCCCCTTTCCCTTCTTCCTCCTGTAACATATATAAAGGTTTCCATCATGTCCTCCTTTCCCTTCTTCCTCCTGTAACATATATAAAGGTTTCCATCATGTCCTCCCTTTCCCTTCTTCCTCCTGTAACATATATAAAGGTTTCCATCATGTCCTCCCTTTCCCTTCTTCCTCCTGTAACATATATAAAGGTTTCCATCATGTCCTCCCTTTCCCTTCTTCCTCCTGTAACATATATAAAGGTTTCCATCATGTCCTCCCTTTCCCTTCTTCCTCCTGTAACATATATAAAGGTTTCCGTCATGTCCTTCCTTTCCCTTCTTCCCTCCTGTAACATATATAAAGGTTTCCATCATGTCCCTCCTTTCCCTTCTTCCTCCTGTAACATATATAAAGGTTTCCATCATGTCCCTCCTTTCCCTTCTTCCTCCTGTAACATATATATAGGTTTCCATCATGTCCCTCCTTTCCCTTCTTCCTCCTGTAACATATATAAAGGTTTCCATCATGTCCTCCCTTTCCCTTCTTCCTCCTGTAACATATATAAAGGTTTCCATCATGTCCTCCCTTTCCCTTCTTCCTCCTGTAACATATATAAAGGTTTCCGTCATGTCCTTCCTTTCCCTTCTTCCCTCCTGTAACATATATAAAGGTTTCCATCATGTCTCTTTTTCCCTTCTTCCTCCTGTAACATATATAAAGGTTTCCATCATGTCCCTCCTTTCCCTTCTTCCTCCTGTAACATATATAAAGGTTTCCATCATGTCCCTCCTTTCCCTTCTTCCTCCTGTAACATATATATAGGTTTCCATCATGTCCCCCTTTCCCTTCTTCCTCCTGTAACATATATAAAGGTTTCCATCATGTCCTCCCTTTCCCTTCTTCCTCCTGTAACATATATAAAGGTTTCCATCATGTCCTCCCTTTCCCTTCTTCCTCCTGTAACATATATAAAGGTTTCCATCATGTCCTTCCTTTCCCTTCTTCCCTCCTGTAACATATATAAAGGTTTCCATCATGTCCCTCCTTTCCCTTCTTCCTCCTGTAACATATATAAAGGTTTCCATCATGTCCCTCCTTTCCCTTCTTCCTCCTGTAACATATATATAGGTTTCCATCATGTCCCCCTTTCCCTTCTTCCTCCTGTAACATATATAAAGGTTTCCATCATGTCCTCCCTTTCCCTTCTTCCTCCTGTAACATATATAAAGGTTTCCATCATGTCCTCCCTTTCCCTTCTTCCTCCTGTAACATATATAAAGGTTTCCATCATGTCCTCCCTTTCCCTTCTTCCTCCTGTAACATATATAAAAGTTTCCATCATGTCCTCCCTTTCCCTTCTTCCTCCTGTAACGTATATAAAGGTTTCCATCATGTCCCCCCTTTCCCTTCTTTCCTCCTGTAACATATATAAAGGTTTCCGTCATGTCCTCCCTTTCCCTTCTTCCTCCTGTAACATATATAAAGGTTTCCATCATGTCCCTCCTTTCCCTTCTTCCCTCCTGTAACATATATAAAGGTTTCCATCATGTCCCCCCTTTCCCTTCTTCCTCCTGTAACATTTATAAAGGTTTCCATCATGTCCTCCCTTTCCCTTCTTCCTCCTGTAACATATATAAAGGTTTCCATCATGTCCCCCCTTTCCCTTCTTCCTCCTGTAACATATATAAAGGTTTCCATCATGTCCTCCCTTTCCCTTCTTCCTCCTGTAACATATATAAAGGTTTCCATCATGTCCTCCCTTTCCCTTCTTCCTCCTGTAACATATATAAAGGTTTCCATCATGTCCTCCCTTTCCCTTCTTCCTCCTGTAACATATATAAAGGTTTCCATCATGTCCTCCCTTTCCCTTCTTCCTCCTGTAACATATATAAAGGTTTCCATCATGTCCTCCCTTTCCCTTCTTCCTCCTGTAACATATATAAAGGTTTCCATCATGTCCTCCCTTTCCCTTCTTCCTCCTGTAACATATATAGAGGTTTCCATCATGTCCTCCCTTTCCCTTCTTCCCTCCTGTAACATATATAAAGGTTTCCATCATGTCCTCCCTTTCCCTTCTTCCTCCTGTAACATATATAGAGGTCTCCATCATGTCCCCCCTTTCCCTTCTTCCCTCCTGTAACACACTGTATATAAAGGTTTCCGTCATGTCCTCTCCCTTTCCCTTCTTCCTCCTGTAACATATATAAAGGTTTCCGTCATGTCCTCCCTTTCCCTTCTTCCTCCTGTAACATATATAAAGGTTTCCATCATGTCCCTCCTTTCCCTTCTTCCTCCTGTAACATATATAAAGGTTTCCATCATGTCCCCTTTCCCTTCTTCCTCCTGTAACATATATAAAGGTTTCCATCATGTCCTCCCTTTCCCTTCTTCCTCCTGTAACATATATAAAGGTTTCCATCATGTCCTCCCTTTCCCTTCTTCCCCCTGTAACATATATAAAGGTTTCCATCATGTCCCCCCTTTCCCTTCTTCCTCCTGTAACATATATAAAGGTTTCCATCATGTCCTCCCTTTCCCTTCTTCCTCCTGTAACATATATAAAGGTTTCCATCATGTCCTCCCTTTCCCTTCTTCCTCCTGTAACATATATAAAGGTTTCCATCATGTCCTCCCTTTCCCTTCTTCCCCCTGTAACATATATAAAGGTTTCCATCATGTCCCCCCTTTCCCTTCTTCCTCCTGTAACATATATAAAGGTTTCCTGTAATCCTGTGTCCGGTAAGACCACCTGGAGCACACTCCTCCACCCCTGGCCAGCTGTTCCATTAATAATCATTAGAAGGACACGGAGGCGAATTGGCACGCAGGGGACGAGGAGGGGGCAGTGCTCAAAATGGCCTTCCTGGATACATTAAAACTGCATGGGAACAGCATGGAGGATGAAGGTAAGAGCCATCCCTTCATCTTCAGCTCACCGCGTGCAATAGCGGACTTTTAGATTAGTCTAACCGTCTAACAGTTCCCCTTTAAGTCTTTCCTTTTATTTCTCACACCCTCCACTATTTTTGTATCGTGTCTCTGGTTATACCTTTAGTTATGCAGCCCAGCATACCAATATATATATATATATATATATAGAGAGAGAGAGAGAGAGAGAGAGAGAGAGAGAGAGACCAGCAAACCAATACATATATATAGAGCCCAGCGTACCATTAAATATATATACAGCCCGGCCTACACTTTGTTTTCGCTTCCGCCTGGTTGCACTAGTGACTCATTGTGAGGTGTAAGAAATCACTACCCCTAAATCCTTCTCTACTAAAGTCTTTGCCAACACAGAATTAGGATATAGGGCTATAAAAGGGTTAATACTGTTGATGCGAATGTCCTTAGTGATCTAGGAAGATAAGGTGTTACCTTCAGTATCCCTGGTGGTCTGCATATGCAAGGTGTTAATATTAGGATCCCTGGTGGTCTGCATATGCAAGGTATAAATATTAGGATCCCTGGTGGTCTGCATATGCAAGTTGTTAATATTAGGATCCCTGGTGGTCTGCATATGCAAGGTATAAATATTAGGATCCCTGGTGGTCTGCATCAGCAAGGTGTTAATATTAGCATCCCTGGTGGTCTGCATATGCAATGTGTTAATATTAGGATCCCTGGTGGTCTGCACATGCAAGGTGTTAATATTAGGATCCCTGGTGGTCTGCATATGCAAGGTGTTAATATTAGGATCCCTGGTGGTCTGCACATGCAAGGTGTTAATATTAGGATCCCTGATGGTCTGCACATGCAAGGTGTTAATATTAGGATCCCTGATGGTCTGCACATGCAAGGTGTTAATATTAGGATCCCTGATGGTCTGCACATGCAAGGTGTTAATATTAGGATCCCTGGTGGTCTGCATATGCAAGGTGTTAATATTAGGATCCCTGGTGGTCTGCATATGCAAGGTATAAATATTAGGATCCCTGGTGGTCTGCATATGCAAGTTGTTAATATTAGGATCCCTGGTGGTCTGCATATGCAAGGTATAAATATTAGGATCCCTGGTGGTCTGCATCAGCAAGGTGTTAATATTAGCATCCCTGGTGGTCTGCATATGCAATGTGTTAATATTAGGATCCCTGGTGGTCTGCACATGCAAGGTGTTAATATTAGGATCCCTGATGGTCTGCACATGCAAGGTGTTAATATTAGGATCCCTGGTGGTCTGCATATGCAAGGTGTTAATATTAGGATCCCTGGTGGTCTGCATATGCAAGGTGTTAATATTAGGATCCCTGGTGGTCTAGGGCAGAAAGCGGTTTGTGAATTGCATATTGAATTCAATATACCTATGCAGACAGTCAGCTCCTTAGCTCCCCCTAGTGGTGGCTGGAGGTAGAATCTTCCATTTACCTCTGTCTATGCAGAAGATTTGGAGCTCTGTATCAGAAGAATAAGTCAGCAGCCCCTTTAAGAATACCTAATAAATTAAGGACAACATGTGGGAGCCAAAATGACCTGATGATAGAAGGTGGACAATCCCTTTAAGTAAGACAATGTTCCTTCCCCTCCTTCTCAGTGAGATATTGTAGCATTTGTGCCTCCTCCGCATCTTGTGGATATTGTTGTGACTGGTGTATATACTGTATACCGGTGTATATAACGGTATAATCCGTTCTCCGCTCTACGAGGAGACGGAATTAGTATTTGTCATCCGTTCCCCCCATTTCTCCGTCTCGGGATTCTGATGGCTCTTGACGCTTCTCGTTTCGATGCCGGGCGCAGATTCTCATTCTCTGGGTAGAATTAATGGCGCCAGTCACTCCTGATAAACGGCGTCTGGCGACAACGCGTTTTATAGCCGCAACTTTTCCTGGAGCAAAGTCAAAAAGTTGAAGAAGATGAAAAGCGATGAAATGTATCGGAGAAATGTGACTTCTGCTCCGGTGTCAACTTCACGGAGGTGTAAATAAAGTTTGGCAGGGAGCGGCCGGTTCTTATTATTCGAGGGGTTTGAGAACATTCTGTATCAGATTATGGAGAGCCGGAACGTTCTATCGCCACCTCCCACGGAGACATCTGATGGAAGCCGCAGCGGCTATGTATAGATGTGGACGCCGAAGAAATACTCAACAACACCTGTTCCTCTAAATCCTGACGAGCTTAAAATATCGACCGGCGGAAAATCGTGGTTTTAGCAAAGCGACGTCTTTATTGGAAGAGATGGAAGAACTGTTCTTCTACTTTTGCATCGTCGTTGTTTTTGATCGTCTGCATCTTATGAGGCGACCTTACAAAGTGTTGCCGTGTACACAGCTCCTGTGCAGATGAAGGCGTCTCCATGGTTACAGACTACAAACAAACCCTGTGTAGTCATGTATTACTGTCCTTCATTTTTCCTCCTTCTGCTTCCTATTCAGCATCCCTGGTGGTCTAGGGCTGTAAGGATTAAGGTTTGCATTCATTGTGTTCTAGCAAAGTAAGAGGGCGATAGTGGAATATACGGGGATCTAGGGCTATAAGGGGCTAGTAAAAAAAATCCCTGGTGGTCTAGGGCAGTAAGAGGTTAGTGTCCATATTCCTGGTAGTCTAGGGCAGTAAGAGGTTAGTGTCAGTATCCCTGGTAGTCTAGGGCGGTAAGAGGCCAGTGTGAGTATCCCTGGTAATCTAGGGCAATAAGAGGTTAGTGTCAGTATCTCTGGTAGTCTAGGGCAGTAAGAGGTTAGTGTCCATATTCCTGGTAGTCTAGGGCAATAAGAGGTTAGTGTCAGTATCTCTGGTAGTCTAGGGCAGTAAGAGGCCAGTGTCCCTGGTAGTCTAGGGCAGTAAGAGGTTAGTGTCAGTATCCCTGGTAGTCTAGGGCAGTAAGAGGTTAGTGTCAGTATCCCTTGTAGTCTAGGGCAGTAAGAGGTTAGTGTCAGTATCCCTGGTAGTCTAGGGCAGTAAGAGGCCAGGGTCAGTATCCCTGGTAATCTAGGGCAGTAAGAGATTAGTGTAAGTATCCCTAGTAGTCTAGGGCAGTAAGAGGTTAGTGTCAGTATCCCTGGTAGTCTAGGGCAGTAAGAGGCCAGTGTCAGTATCCCTCGTAGTCTAGGGCAGTAAGAGGCCAGTGTGAGTATCCCTGGTAGTCTAGGGCAGTAAGAGGTTAGTGTCAGTATCCCTCGTAGTCTAGGGCAGTAAGAGGTTAGTGTCAGTATCCCTTGTAGTCTAGGGCAGTAAGAGGCCAGTGTCAGTATCCGTGGTAATCTAGGGCAATAAGAGGTTAGTGTCAGTATCCCTGGTAGTCTAGGGCAGTAAGAGATTAGTGTAAGTATCCCTAGTCAGGGCCGCCATCAGGAATTTCGGGGCCCCATACAATCAAAGTGTCTGGGCCCCCCACATTAATAAAAAAAAAAAAATAGTGTGTTGGCCCCACGCCTTGCTGGGAGGTATAATTTGGTTCAGATCAATTCTAGAGAACTGGCTCATATTCCCCATTTTCCCCAGTGGCTTAAAATGTAACCTCTGTTATACAGTTATAAAATTGTAGAAATTAAATGTGAACAAGGTGCAATTCAAATAGACACTTACTTGTATAGCTGCCTCTTGTGCTCTGTATGCAGTGCATTATACTCACCCTTGCAACGTACAATTTATAGCGTGTCTACAAGCCCAGCGGGGCTCATTATGATGGAGACTAAAACTTATACAAGAGTGGGGTAGGGGTTCCCCTGTATTCAGAATGCTGTTGAGTACTAGGCAATGCCCCGTTTGGGGTTATTGAATTTCGAGGGTCTGGGGGGCTGTTTGATTTGTATATGTTCACCAATATCCCCCCCCCCCCCCCCCCCCCCGGTATGCTCACTAACATAGAATATGTTGATAAGGCTAATATAATGAGGCTGTTCCATGTTAGTGAGCATATACAAATCACCCACCCCCCCCCCAGGCAGACTAGTTTAGCTCACCCAAGCCAGTGATAGCGAATACATGGCGGTGAGAACGCTTTCTAGGAGATCCTGTTTGTGCAGCAGAGGTGTCTTTATCCTGCTCTGCATAGACCCTCGAAATTCAATAATCCCAGACGGGGCATTGCCGAGCACTCAACAGCATTCTGAATACAGGGAAACCCCTACCCCACTCTTGTATAAGTTTTAGTCTCCATCATAATGAGCCCCGCTGGGCTTGTAGACACGCTATAAATGGTACGTTGCAGGGGTGAATATAATGCACTGCATACAGAGCACAAGAGACAGCTATACAAGCAAGTGTCTCTTTGAATTGCACCTTGTTCACCTTTAATTTCTACAATTTTATAACTGTATAACAGAGGTTACATTTTAAGCCACTGGGGAAAATGGGGAATATGTGCCAGTTCTCTAGAATTAATCTCACACACAGACACCAGCACACATGTATACAGACACCAGCACACATGTATACACACATACAGACACCAGCACACCAGGGCACAATGAAGTTTGAACTTCTGCAACCTGGAGAAATCACCTGATATCACCTGCAGTCCTATGTAACACCACATAACACAGTGGTATCTCTGAGTACAGATAATGTAGTAGATTTCACCTGCAGTCCTATGTAACAGCACAGATAACACAGTGATATCTCAGAGTATAGATCATGTAGTAGATGTCACCTGCAGTCCTATGTAACAGCACAGATAACACAGTGATATCCCTCTGAGTACAGATAATGTAGATGTCACCTGCAGTCCTATGTAACACCACAGATAAAACAGTGATATCTCTGAGTACAGATAATGTAGTAGCTGTCACCTGCAGTCCTATGTAACACCACAGATAAAACAGTGATATCTCTGAGTACAGATAATGTAGTAGCTGTCACCTGCAGTCCTATGTAACACCACAGATAACACAGCGATATTTCTGAGTACAGATAATGTAGTAGTCACCTGCAGTCCTATGTAACACAATAGATAACACAGTGATATCTCTGAGTACAGATAATGTAGTAGTCACCTGCAGTCCTATGTAACACAATAGATAACACAGTGATATCTCTGAGTACAGATAATGTAGTAGTCACCTGCAGTCCTATGTAACACAATAGATAACACAGTGATATCTCTGAGTACAGATAATGTAGTAGCTGTCACCTCGGGGTGCCCCTACTAAATGATGTTCTACAAAATAAGAAAAGTGTCATACAGGGACTCACAGGTGACGTCTTCTTTGATCTGAGGCGTCACTTTCCCTTTTCCTCTCCATCCGGCCCAGACATCCATGACGATTCCTTCCAGATACGTTTCATCCCCTTAGAACCTGCGAGACAAACAATTTAGGCTCCGCACATTTCTAGCAACTTCCTTTCCTTTCTCCCCCCTGTAGGCTCCCATAGTAACTGCGCTGTGTGGGATGCCCCCTGTATGTAGGATCCCCTGCTGTGCCCCCATGAGCTAATAATGCCCCTAGAGGTACCCCCATGAGCTAATAATGCCCCCAGAGGTGCCCCCATGAGCTAATAATGCCCCTAGAGGTACCCCCATGAGCTAATAATGCCCCCAGAGGTGCCCCCATGAGCTAATAATGCCCCTAGAGGTGCCCCCATGAGCTAATAATGCCCCTAGAGGTGGCCCCCATGAACTAATAATGCCCCCAGAGGTACCCCCATGCACTAATAATGCCCCCAGAGATGCCCCCATGAACTAATAATGCCCCCAGAGGTGCCCCCATATACTAATAATGCCCCCAAAGGTGTCCCCATATACTAATAATGCCCCCAGAGGTGCCCCCATATACTAATAATGCCCCCAGAGGTGTCCCCATATACTAATAATGCCCCCAGAGGTGCCCCCATATACTAATAATGCCCCCAGAGGTGCTCCCATATACTAATAATGCCCCCAGAGATGCCCCCATGAGTTAATAATGCCCCCAGAGGTACCCCCATATACTAATAATGCCCCCAGAGGTTCCCCCCATGAGCTACTAATGCCCCCAGAGGTGCCCCCATACACTACTAATGCCCCCAGAGGTGCCCCCATACACTACTAATGCCCCCATACACTAATAATGCCCCCAGAGGTGCCCCCCATACACTAATAATGCCCCCAGAGGTGCCCCCATATACTAATAATGCCCCCAGAGGTGCCCCCATATACTAATAATGCCCCCAGAGGTGCCCCCATATACTAATAATGCCCCCAGAGGTGCCCCCATATACTAATGCCCCCAGAGGTGCCCCCATACACTAATAATGCCCCCAGAGGTGCCCCCATATACTAATAATGTCCCCAGAGGTGCCCCCATGAACTAATAATGCCCCCAGAGGTGCCCCCATGTACTAATAATGCCCCCAAAGGTGTCCCCATATACTAATAATGCCCCCAGAGGTGCCCCCATATACTAATAATGCCCCCAGAGGTGTCCCCATATACTAATAATGCCCCCAGAGGTGCCCCCATATACTAATAATGCCCCCAGAGGTGCTCCCATATACTAATAATGCCCCCAGAGATGCCCCCATGAGTTAATAATGCCCCCAGAGGTACCCCCATATACTAATAATGCCCCCAGAGGTTCCCCCCATGAGCTAATAATGCCCCCAGAGGTGCCCCCATACACTACTAATGCCCCCAGAGGTGCCCCCATACACTACTAATGCCCCCATACACTAATAATGCCCCCAGAGGTGCCCCCCATACACTAATAATGCCCCCAGAGGTGCCCCCATATACTAATACTGCCCCCAGAGGTGCCCCCATATACTAATAATGCCCCCAGAGGTGCCCCCATACACTAATAATGCCCCCAGAGGTGCCCCCCATACACTAATAATGCCCCCAGAGGTGCCCCCATATACTAATAATGCCCCCAGAGGTGCCCCCATATACTAATAATGCCCCCAGAGGTGCCCCCCATATACTAATACTGCCCCCAGAGGTGCCCCCATACACTAATAATGCCCCCAGAGGTGCCCCCATACACTAATAATGCCCCCAGAGGTGCCCCCATACACTAATAATGCCCCCAGAGGTGCCCCCATATACTAATAATGCCCCCAGAGGTGCCCCCATATACTAATAATGCCCCCAGAGGTGCCCCCATACACTAATAATGCCCCCAGAGGTGCCCCCATACACTAATAATGCCCCCCGAGGTGCCCCCATATACTAATACTGCCCCCAGAGGTGCCCCCATACACTAATAATGCCCCCCGAGGTGCCCCCATATACTAATACTGCCCCCAGAGGTGCCCCCATATACTAATAATGCCCCCAGAGGTGCCCCCATATACTAATAATGCCCCCAGAGATGGCCCCCATGAACTAATAATGCCCCCAGAGGTGCCCCCATATACTAATAATGCCCCCAGAGGTGCCCCCATACACTAATAATGCCCCCAGAGGTGCCCCCATATACTAATACTGCCCCCAGAGGTGCCCCCATACACTAATAATGCCCCCAGAGGTGCCCCCATACACTAATAATGCCCCCAGAGGTGCCCCCATACACTAATAATGCCCCCAGAGGTGCCCCTAAAAAAACAAACATCCTACTCACCTAATCCGCGCTGTGGCTGCAGGCAGCAGCTCTCCTTCTCCTCTTCTGGCTCCATCTTGCGAGCCGCGGGGACGGGACTTCCGGCAGGCGTGATGACGTCACATGATCACGCCTGCCGGAGAGGTCACGTCCCGGCCTCCCATAGGCTGCTGGTATGAAGTGTCGGCAGCCTATGGGAGAGAATACAGGAGGAGGACGCTGACAGGTCCTTCTCCTGTATTCTGATCGCTTCAATGTTCCGCCCGCTCAATGTGCGGGCGGAACATCAAAGCGATCAATGCATCCGGAGAAGCTGCGCGGCCGCAGCTTCTCAGGATGCTCAGAAACAGGTGGCAAGGGGGGCCGTGCGGGCCCCCCTAGCGTAGCGGTGGGGGGCGGCGGCCGGCGGGCCCGCCGGGCCCCCCCCTGTGTCTCTTAGGGTCCGGGCCCCATACGGCAGTACCACTTGTACTGCCCTATCGGCGGCCCTGTCCCTAGTAGTCTAGGGCAGTAAGAGATTAGTGTCAGTATCCCTGGTAGTCTAGGGCAGTAAGAGGTTAGTGTCAGTATCCCTGGTAGTCTAGGGCAGTAAGAGATTAGTGTAAGTATCCCTAGTAGTCTAGGGCAGTAACAGGTTAGTGTCAGTATCCCTGGTAGTCTAGGGCAGTAACAGGTTAGTGTCAGTATCCCTGGTAGTCTAGAGCAGTAACAGGCCAGTGTCCCTGGTAGTTTAGGGCAGTAAGAGGTTAGTGTCAGTATCCCTGGTAGTCTAGGGCAGTAAGAGGTTAGTGTCAGTGTCCCTGGTAGTCTAGGGCAGTAAGAGGTTAGTGTCAGTATCCCTGGTAGTCTAGGGCAGTAAGAGATTAGTGTCAGTATCCCTAGTAGTCTAGGGCAGTAAGAGGTTAGTGTCAGAATCCCTTGTAGTCTAGGGCAGTAAGAGATTAGTGTCAGTATCCATGGTAGTCTAGGGCAGTAAGAGGCCAGGGTCAGTATCCCTGGTAATCTAGGGCAGTAAGAGGTTAGTGTCAGTATCCCTGGTAGTCTAGGGCAGTAAGAGGCCAGTGTCAGTATCCCTCGTAGTCTAGGGCAGTAAGAGGCCAGTGTGAGTATCCCTGGTAGTCTAGGGCAGTAAGAGGCCAGTGTCAGTATCCCTGGTAGTCTAGGGCAGTAAGAGGTTAGTGTCAGTATCCCTCGTAGTCTAGGGCAGTAAGAGGTTAGTGTCAGTATCCCTGGTAGTCTAGGGCAGTAAGAGGCCAGTGTCAGTATCCGTGGTAATCTAGGGCAATAAGAGGTTAGTGTCAGTATCCCTGGTAGTCTAGGGCAGTAAGAGATTAGTGTAAGTATCCCTAGTAGTCTAGGGCAGTAAGAGGTTAGTGTCAGTATCCCTGGTAGTCTAGGGCAGTAAGAGGTTAGTGTCAGCATCCCTGGTAGTCTAGGGCAGTAAGAGATTAGTGTCAGTATCCATGGTAGTCTAGGGCAGTAAGAGGCCAGGGTCAGTATCCCTGGTAATCTAGGGCAGTAAGAGGTTAGTGTCAGTATCCCTGGTAGTCTAGGGCAGTAAGAGGCCAGTGTCAGTATCCCTCGTAGTCTAGGGCAGTAAGAGGTTAGTGTCAGTATCCCTGGTAGTCTAGGGCAGTAAGAGGCCAGTGTCAGTATCCCTGGTAATCTAGGGCAATAAGAGGTTAGTGTCAGTATCCCTGGTAGTCTAGGGCAGTAAGAGGTTAGTGTCAGTATCCCTTGTAGTCTAGGGCAGTAAGAGGTTAGTGTCAGTATCCCTGGTAGTCTAGGGCAGTAAGAGATTAGTGTAAGTATCCCTAGTAGTCTAGGGCAGTAACAGGTTAGTGTCAGTATCCCTGGTAGTCTAGAGCAGTAACAGGCCAGTGTCCCTGGTAGTTTAGGGCAGTAAGAGGTTAGTGTCAGTATCCCTGGTATTCTAGGGCAGTAAGAGGTTAGTGTCAGAATCCCTTGTAGTCTAGGGCAGTAAGAGGTTAGTGTCAGTATCCCTGGTAGTCTAGGGCAGTAAGAGGTTAGTGTCAGTGTCCCTGGTAGTCTAGGGCAGTAAGAGGTTAGTGTCAGTATCCCTGGTAGTCTAGGGCAGTAAGAGATTAGTGTAAGTATCCCTAGTAGTCTAGGGCAGTAAGAGGTTAGTGTCAGTATCCCTGGTAGTCTAGAGCAGTAACAGGCCAGTGTCCCTGGTAGTCTAGGGCAGTAAGAGGTTAGTGTCAGTATCCCTGGTAGTCTAGGGCAGTAAGAGGTTAGTGTCAGTATCCCTTGTAGTCTAGGGCAGTAAGAGGTTAGTGTCAGTATCCCTGGTAGTCTAGGGCAGTAAGAGGCTAGTGTCAGTATCCCTGGTAGTCTAGGGCAGTAAGAGGTTAGTGTCAGTATCCCTGGTAGTCTAGGGCAGTAAGAGGTTAGTGTCCATATTCCTGGTAGTCTAGGGCAGTAAGAGGTTAGTGTCCATATTCCTGGTAGTCTAGGGCAGTAAGAGGCCAGTGTGAGTATCCCTGGTAGTCTAGGGCAGTAAGAGGTTAGTGTCAGCATCCCTGGTAGTCTAGGGCAGTAAGAGGCCAGTGTGAGTATCCCTTGTAGTCTAGGGCAGTAAGAGGTTAGTGTCAGTATCCCTTGTAGTCTAGGGCAGTAAGAGGTTAGTGTCAGCATCCCTGGTAGTCTAGGGCAGTAAGAGGCCAGTGTCAGTATCCCTGGTAGTCTAGGGCAGTAAGAGGCTAGTGTCAGTATCCCTGGTAGTCTAGGGCAGTAAGAGGTTAGTGTCAGTATCCCTGGTAGTCTAGGGCAGTAAGAGGTTAGTGTCCATATTCCTGGTAGTCTAGGGCAGTAAGAGGTTAGTGTCCATATTCCTGGTAGTCTAGGGCAGTAAGAGGCCAGTGTGAGTATCCCTGGTAGTCTAGGGCAGTAAGAGGTTAGTGTCAGCATCCCTGGTAGTCTAGGGCAGTAAGAGGCCAGTGTGAGTATCCCTTGTAGTCTAGGGCAGTAAGAGGTTAGTGTCAGCATCCCTGGTAGTCTAGGGCAGTAAGAGGTTAGTGTCAGTATCCCTGGTAGTCTAGGGCAGTAAGAGGTTAGTGTCAGCATCCCTGCTGGTCTAGGGCAGTAAGAGGTTAGTGTCAGTATCCCTGGTAGTCTAGGGCAGTAAGAGGTTAGTGTCAGTATCCCTGGTAGTCTAGAGCAGTAACAGGCCAGTGTTCCTGGTAGTCTAGGGCAGTAAGAGGTTAGTGTCAGTATCCCTTGTAGTCTAGGGCAGTAAGAGGTTAGTGTTAGTATCCCTGGTAGTCTAGGGCAGTAAGAGGTTAGTGTCAGTATCCCTGGTAGTCTAGGGCAGTAAGAGGTTAGTGTCAGTATCCCTGGTAGTCTAGGGCAGTAAGAGGTTAGTGTCAGTATCCCTGGTAGTCTAGAGCAGTAACAGGCCAGTGTCCCTGGTAGTCTAGGGCAGTAAGAGGTTAGGGTCAGTATCCCTGGTAGTCTAGGGCAGTAAGAGGTTAGTGTCAGTATCCCTGGTAGTCTAGGGCAGTAAGAGGTTAGTGTCAGCATCCCTGGTAGTCTAGGGCAGTAAGAGGTTAGTGTCAGTATCCCTGGTAGTCTAGGGCAGTAAGAGGTTAGTGTCAGTATCCCTGGTAGTCTAGGGCAGTAAGAGGTTAGTGTCAGTATCCCTTGTAGTCTAGGGCAGTAAGAGGTTAGTGTCAGTATCCCTGGTAGTCTAGAGCAGTAACAGGCCAGTGTTCCTGGTAGTCTAGGGCAGTAAGAGGTTAGTGTCAGTATCCCTGGTAGTCTAGAGCAGTAACAGGCCAGTGTTCCTGGTAGTCTAGGGCAGTAAGAGGTTAGTGTCAGTATCCCTGGTAGTCTAGGGCAGTAAGAGGTTAGTGTTAGTATCCTTGGTAGTCTAGGGCAGTAAGAGGTTAGTGTCAGTATCCTTGGTAGTCTAGGGCAGTAAGAGGTTAGTGTCAGTATCCTTGGTAGTCTAGGGCAGTAAGAGGTTAGTGTCAGTATCTCTGGTAGTCTAGGGCAGTGAGAGGTTAGTGTTACTATCCCTGGTAGTCTAGGGCAGTGAGAGGTTAGTGTTAGTATCCCTGGTAGTCTAGGGCAGTGAGAGGTTAGTGTTAGTATCCCTGGTAGTCTAGGGCAGTAAGAGGTTAGTGTTAGTATCCTTGGTAGTCTAGGGCAGTAAGAGGAAGTATGAGCACAGACTAAAGGAACAACCTCCTCTACCTATAGTGGCCCCACCATGGGCCCCAGGTCAGGTTGTAGCTCCCTCTGGTGGTGATGTGTGGAGTCAGACAATGTCGGCCATCATATGTTACCTCACACAATGCTGTTACCTATCTGCCCAGAATAACCCAGGGATGATGACACGGCGCCCCTAGTGGAGAGCTATGACATTACAGATGAGTATTTCCCTCTATCCTGAGCGGTTTCCTCAGTCTCTGCAGGTTTGTGCAGATGATTGTGTTGTTCCCGGATGGCGGCAGGTGGGGGTCTGGCTGCAGGATCCGCACCTGGATGCTCTTCAGTTCTAGAAGCTTCTCCAGAGACTATTATGTGCCCAGATGCTGTATACCTGAGGATGCCGCCTCTGTAATCTAGACAGGTGCCCCCTGACATCTCCAAGCTGCAGACCCCCCCCCCCCCTCCCCATGAACCGCCCTGGAATAAGTGCGCCCCCTGCTGTGTGCACAATGTACTACACTGCCCTGATCTATACTGCAAGTATTGTAACTACCCTACAAGGCAGCAGGAGGGAGCGCCACTTATCACGGGTAACTAGTATTCTGCCATAGGCCTCCACTGACTACTGACTATCATCATCCACACTCATTTACTTCCCTCCAGCAGAATAGTGAGTGCAGCTCTGGAGTATAATATAGGATGTAACTCAGGATCAGTAATGTATGTACACAGTGACCCCACCAGCAGAATAGTGAGTGCAGCTCTGGGGTATAATACAGGATGTAACTCAGGATCAGTAATGTAATGTATGTACACAGTGACCCCACCAGCAGAATAGTGAGTGCAGCTCTGGGGTATAATACAGGATGTAACTCAGGATCAGTAATGTATATACACAGTGACCCCACCAGCAGAATAGTGAGCGCAGCTCTGGGGTATAATACAGGATAGAACTCAGGATCAGTAATGTATGTACACAGTGACCCCACCAGCAGAATAGTGAGTGCAGCTCTGGAGTAGACTGGTGGATTGGAGGGTGTGGTCACCAGGTGTTTCTGTGTGTGTTTGAGCTCCTGATACCTCCAGACTTCCAGCAAGAGAGAGGCTGAATTTCCATCTGCCTTTCCCAGGAGGGTGGCAGTCTCCTGGGCAGGGCTTTCAGCATGGAGCCCCGGGAGTCCCGGGCTTCCACTTCCCAACCAGGCCGGCGGGGGGTGGACAGAAAAAGCTACCGGCCAGCGCTCCTCCAAGCGGTGTGAGGAGATCCAGCAGGGTCCGCAGTGATGTGTCCCCAGCTCCCCCAGTGATGGCAGAGAGCCGCAAGGCTCAAAGTGGGAAAAAGGCCACAAGCAAGGCAGGAGGCAAGATGGCTCCAGCTGCATCCAGGAGCCAGCCAGCTGAGCTGTGGGGTGAGCGAGGAACCAAGGAGTCGGCAGCTACATACTGCTCAAGGATTACAGCTAAATTTGTGGATTATGAGCGCCTTGGGAAGCAACTCAAGGTTCTACGTGAAGACCTGAAATTTGCCAAGTTCCAGGCTGATACGACCTCCAAGAAGAAGAAGCCAGAGATCTCAGCCAAGGTAAAAACTCTGAAAGCTGAAATAGCAGCGATTGAGCTGGAGAGAATGGCTATCCTGGAGGGGAGTGATCTCTTCCGGGAGAAACTGCTGAACGATGATCGCTTTGCTCAAATGAAATCCCCTACTGAGAGCAGAGCAAAAGATGGGGGTGATAGTTCTGCGGATGGGGAGAGTTGTAGTGATGAAGAGGAGGTGGAGGCTGTGGAGGCTAAAGAAGTGGTGGAGAGTGTTAAAGAGGAGTGTGCGGTGATGTTAGATCCCCCAGATGTCACCCAAAGTGCACCCCAAAATGCCCAAACCACCCAGGAAAGTGACATTATACAAGCAGCACAAGTAGCACTACCAGTGACTGATGATGATGATGAGGAAGGAAGGACAGGGGCCAGACAGTGTGAGCGTGAGTCCATTAGGTGTTCCCCTGTGGACGGGGGGATTGTCCGGGTGCAGAGTGGAGGTGACGCGGGGTCGCTTCCAGTCACGGGTCTGTCACTGCCGGAGGCTGCGTCACACCTCGCTCGCCCTGCTGGGCTTGGTGATGTGGCTTCCGGTGGTAGAGCGAGACGTCCTCTATACCAGGACACACCGGCACAAATGAAGGGATCCAGCCATGTGGACAGTATAATAACAGATATGAGAACTGATGTTGGTGATGCTATTAATACTGTAATGATGGAGGCCATATGCGCAATAGAAGCTGAGGTTGAGGGCAATGCAAAAAGTAGGGTGGATTCATCGCAGGCTCCTAAAGGTCTAGCTGCGCCAAAACATTCACCTGTGCCCAATGATACCAATGATGCTGGCGCTAGGGTAAAGAGGTCACATGTGATAAAACCTGCCTTGTTGAAATTTGGTATAGGCCAGTCCAGCTCAGAAGGGGTTAATGCTGTTCAGTCTGTGCAACCTGTTGATATACCTGCTAACATTAATAAAAATGATGGTATTTGTAATGTTGAGCAAAGGGCGGGTGGTGGTCCGGCTGCCCCCCCAGTGGTGGCTGCTCCGCCAAGGAGCTATGCTAGCATTGCTGCTGGGGGACCAGGGCGATCCTCATCTCCAGCTGACTCAAGGGTTGGTGACTTGCAACGACGCCTCCTGGAGGCATTACGGAAGGGTGACAGGTCAATCCAGGTAGAGGGGAGGGAGGTCGACTTGTCTTTCTGGATAGAGAGACATGGTCTGGGAGCCTTCCGAGAGAACAATGGGGAGGTGGTCTGGTCCCTTCCGACACCCGGGCAGGACAATGGTCGTAGGAACGTGGCCCGTCTGATATGGAGAGGCAGTGATGCGTGCCCATCGCGGGCAAAAATTGTGGAGCTTCTCTTTCAGATGGATTTCAGGGCAAGCGACATCTATGCCCTGATCCACCCCTACGGCCTGTCTGAGTTTGACATCAGTTTCATACGGCCAGAGGGTCTAGAACTCTTCTGGTCAAATTATGAGCTGGTGAAAGACGCGCCTGGCTGGCGGGGTTTTACCGTAAAGGCGATATCCCGTCAGAGTGCGGTCAAGAAAGTGACAGTTCTAACCCGGAACAAATCGCTTTCTTGCTATGATATCATGACCTGGCTTGGTCGCTTTGGGGATGTGACAGACATGCCCAAAAAGAATTTTGATGAACATGGTATCTGGTCTGGGGCCTGGACGTTTTCTGTCAAACTAAGGCGTACAGGTAATACGGTTGCCCACATACCATCTGCTGCCTTCCTCGGACGCGATCGCATCCAGATCTTTTACCAGGGACAGCCTAAGGTTTGCCACAGGTGCGGTGACCCCACACATTTTAGTGCAAATTGCACCAAACAGGTGTGTGCACTGTGTGGGGGGACAGATCATCTAGCCGCATCCTGTGGGCGGATTAGGTGTAACCTGTGTGGTGACCTTGGTCACCCATTCAGCCGTTGTCCCCGCTCCTTTGCCAATGCAGCGGCTGCTCCAGCTAGGGAGAGCCATAAGGTTGCCTTGGCTGGGGAGGGTACAAGCAGAGGTGAAGGGGCAACAGGGCCAGTGAGGAAAGAAAAGAACAAAGGAAAGAGCCCCTCCAAGCTTAGGCGGGAGGAGAAACGCCGAAGGAGTAGGGAACTGGAGGATTCCCAGGTGGCAGGAATAGCACCTGGTCCTACTCCTGAGGCAGGCTCTGGTGTGGCTGAGGCCCTGGGGGAGGATGAGTTGAATGAAGAGGTTGTGAGGCTTCGTAGAGAGGAAGGGGAAGTAGCCACTTCTTCAGAATCTTCCCAATATGAAAGTTTTGGTGAGGAAGAAGAAACGTGGCAAGATAAAAAATTTAGAAAAGGCAACCGGAGAAGAAGGAGTGGAAGGGTGAAGTCCTCCTCTTCTCGAGTTGTGGGCCAGGTAACAAAAGGAAGCCCGACCAACCCCCCTCTGGTTGACCTGTCAAATCGATACCAATCCCTTGAAAACATCTCTCCCTCCTCTTCGGAGAGGGAGACCGAGGGTGAAGTATCACGGGCAAAGAAGCCTCCAGGGGGCACCGAGCCTCGTCCTGCTGAACCATGTACTTCAGAGGGTGGGGCAAACCTGGAGTCAGGTGGAGATGAGTATGATATGGATTTGTCTATTTCTAAAAAAAGGTGTAAAGAAAGTAAGTCTTCCTCTTCAGAACATGAGGAAGGGAAGAAAAAGAAAGAGAAAAAGTAAAATGTTAAGTTGGCCGTCTAACTCTATCATCCATGATGGCGGCACTCACCCCATTGACTCTGGCATCCATTAACTGTGCCAGCATTAGGTCTGATACGGCTAGATTCGCAGCCTTTGATTTTCTCGGTCGTATTAACGCCGACATTTTGTTTTTGCAGGAGACCAGGTTGACAGACCAAGCCTTGCTAGTAAAAGCCAAGCGAGAGTGGAGGCATGGGCCTTCACATTGGTCTCTTGCGGCTGAGCCGTATAGTGGGGTGGCGGTCCTTTTTACCGCTCCTGTAGAATGCAGACGGGTTATTGAGTTAGAAATGGGGAGGTGCCTGATCTTGGATGTCCTCATGAAGGGGCAAGAGCTCAGGCTCATTAACATCTATGCCCCACAAACTAAGTGGGACCGTAAAAGCCTCTTCATGAGGATTAAGCCCTTTCTTTTTACGAGTCGGCAGGTGGTCTTTGGTGGAGACTTCAACACTATCACGAGGTCTCAGGACAGGAGGGGCGCCAAAGACAAGCTGGCTTATGATAGCATGGCCCTGATTAGTATAGTTAGGGAAGCTCGCCTAGAGGATGCCCACATCCGGACACCCTCGGGCCACACGGGTTTCACCTATCATCGAGGTAGCTGCAGGTCTAGATTAGACAGGTTTTATTTAAAGGAGGAAGCCGACCACTGTCTAATTTTGTTTTCCCTGAATGTTTCAGAGACCCCCCGGATGGGTAGAGGCTACTGGAGGCTGAATTCGTCCCTCCTGGAAGAAGCAGAGGTAAGACAATCCTTTGAGGATTTTCTTCAGAGTCAGGTACCTCTACTGGGCCTATGTAGCAGTAAGTCAGAGTGGTGGGAGATATTCAAGAAGCGGGTTGCGAGGTTCTTCCGCCAGCTCTCGAGCCTCAGGTCCCTGAATAGGTATCGTGTGTATCAGGGCCTGAGGAGGAAACTCGAGCATCTCGTCTCGACTGGAGGTAGTAGAGAGGAGATCTCCAGAGTGAAAGCCTTGCTCATGAGGTGTCAGTATGATAGGCACACATCTTTAGTTTTTGAGAGGGATTTCGGGAGGTACCGCTCGCCCGACCCCTACAGAAACTGCAAGATGTCAGTGAATAGTAAGATCGTGACTGGACTGGTTGATAGTACGGGACCTCTGAACCGGTCCAGATCAGGGATCCTGGAGGTTGTCAGATCCTTTTACTCACACCTCTTGGGGAGGAAGGATCTAGATCGGGATGTGATGTCGGGTTTCCTGGCTGACGCCATTCCTGAGCCAGGGGTAGACCCCTCTCGATGTTTTGGCAGAAGAGATCAGGGAAGAGGAAGCTAGACTGGCGATTGAAGGGCTTGCCCTGAAGAAGTCGCCAGGTCCAGATGGCTTAACATCTGAGTGGTATAAGACCTTCAGGGACCTCTTGGTTCCCCTCTTGACCGAGGTCTTCAATGAGTGTCTCTCCCCGGGCACTCTGCCGAGGTCAATGAGGAGGTCAGCCCTGATTCTTTTGTCAAAGGGTAAAGATTCGAGCCGTATTGAGAATTGGAGGCCCATAGCTCTTCTCAATGCGGACAGGAAGATTCTGGCCAAGATACTGTTTAATCGGCTGGTGAAGTTTGCACCCCGGCTCCTTTCGGAGGCTCAGCACTGCTCTGTTCCAGGCCGAAGCACCTTAAGTGCTGTCCTTAGTGTCAGGGAGGCAGTGGAGCGGAGTAGTGCGGGTCTTTGGAAGGGGTACTTGCTGTCCCAGGATCAGGCCAAAGCATTTGATCGGGTGAACCACGAGTACCTCTGTTCCGTCCTTCTGATATATAGCCTACCAGATACTTTTGTCAATTGGCTTAAGACCTTGTATGCAGGGGCAGAGAGTTTCCCGCTGGTGAACGGTTGGTCTGGCCGCTCTTTTGAGGTTGGGTCTGGTGTTCGCCAGGGCTGTCCTTTGAGCCCACTGTTGAATGTGTTCGCGATCAACCCTTTCCTTAGGAGGGTTGGTTGTGGACCGTTGGCAGGGGTCGGGATGAGCCTGGAGGAGCCAGAAGCCACCCTGAGAGTGGTAGCGTACGCTGATGATGTCACTATCTTCGTGTCCTCGAGAGAGGAGGTCGATGTGGTGATGTCGGAGGTGGACCGCTACTCAGAGGCATCTGGGTCCAGCATCAACCCGGATAAGTGTGAAAGTCTCTGGCTGGGAGGGGGAGATCCCGAGTTTGATCTCCCGGGCACCCTTCCAGGACCCCAAGACTCGGCAAAAATCCTAGGCATTACATTTGGCCAGGGTGATTACCCCACTAAAAACTGGGATGGTAGGTTCCAGAATGCCGCTCAGAAGGTGGACCAGTGGAAGGGTTGGTCTTTGACCCTCAGGGAAAGGGTACACCTGATCAAATCGTACCTGCTCCCTTTGTTCATCTATCTGGGCAGTGTATGTATCTTGCCAGAGGCTTCCTATACTAGGATCTACAGCCTGTTCTTCCAGCTGTTATGGGGGAATAAGCTGAACCTGGTCAAGAGAGAGGTTACGTACCGCACGAGGAGACTTGGGGGTTTGTCTATGGTGAACCCTGTGGTGTTCTTAGTGAACACCTTCTTGAAAGCTAACATCGCAAACCTCTGGAAAGAGAGGGCTCCTCCGTGGGTACTCTCCTGCAGGGAATGGTTTCAGCCTTTCTTCCAGGAATGGGAGACAGGAGGGCGAGTGAAGGACCTTCGTACACCCCATGGATATCTTCCGGCTTACGCTACCCCGACTCTGAAGATGATACGCCGATGGGGTCTGGGAATGTGGAAAATCAGGACTCAGTCGAGGAAATTCCTTGACCAAAGGGTTCTGTTGACCCATTTCCAGAAGCCCTTGGCGCTCAGGGACTGCCCAGGCCAGGATCTAGAGGTTGGGCTTAGTCTTTTAAACTCGAAACGGATCCCTCAGAAGTTTTGGGACTTGGCCTGGCGCTGCTTCCAGGGGAAGCTATATGTAAGGGACAACTTGAAGTGCAGGAGCTCCGATGATCGGGGGTGTCCCCGTGAGGAGTGTGGTAATACGCTGGAAAGCATGGATCATTTCCTGCTTCATTGTCCCTTCAATATAGGGGTTTACACCAGGGTGGGCGCCTCCATAGGTTGGAGTCAGTTAGTCAGCCTCACCTATCCGGAGTGGGCTTATGGGGCATTCAGGAACCTGGGTGGCCGAGATCGCTGCACGTTATTCTTAGTCAGCATAGTAGTTAGGTACCACACGTGGAACGCACGGTGTCTAGTATCTACACAGCGTAGAGTCCTCTCCAAGGTGGAGGTCTGTAGGAACATCACTGGTGACCTTGGGAAGATCAGGTCTTTGGAGTATGGCAGGCTGGGTACAAGTAGGGCTTCTCTCCTGTGGAGAGGTTTTTCCTTCGCTGTGCCCTAGGTACTGAGCCCACTGGGTGAGGGACCAAAATTCTGGTTAGGGACAGTGTAGATAGGGACAGCAGTAGGGAGAGTGTGAGGGTTAGATTAATATTTAGGGATAGTAGTAGGGAGAGGGTAGGGAGAATAGTCAGGGATAGGTTATAAATTATTATGGTACCCGGTCTGCCATTCTCCGATCCCGGTGGGGGGCTGTGCATGACACGTTAGCTTTTTGTTTTGGTTTTCTATCAGGTTATAAATGGTAAAGGGCTTAGAGGCTACCGAACTTGGGTCATATTGTTATGTTTTGTGTTACACTATATGTTTAGGTAGTTTGGTGGAAAATGTGATACATTCTGGGGTATAGAATAGGTTGGGTGGGTGATGGGGGTTTGGATCGTGTGTTTTCCTGGCGTGAGCCGATGGAGCCGCAGCTATATCCGGACTAACTCTGCGGACTCCAAGAACTTGAGGCTCATGCACAGGACGGTTACTTGATGGTTCTGACATGGGTCAATGAGGGACAGGAGTGAACGTACAGACCTAGATTTGGGGTGAGGGTGATGGGGCGTGTAGGTAGTGTGATAGACAGGCTAATATTTCACATGGTCATTGCATTGTTATTATTATTTGCATCAATTTTGCTTTGCTTTCTCTTTGATTGTAAGATATAAGGCAGCCGGACCTGTTGTTCTTCAGTTGATTTGGGAGGTTTTTATCTCTTATTATTTCTATTAATGATGATGACGAAGGTAGTAGTACTGATGTTTTTTTTGTTTTTTGTTTTTTTTATGCTATCTTGTTTTCTTAGGTTAGTTTTAGTTAGGTGATTAGATTTATATCTGAAGTTATCTAGTGTGTGTGTGTATGGGGTTGGGGGGCTGTGTGTTTGGTGGTGTGGGGGGGTTCAGGGGTGAAACACGTTGGTGTGCATGTGTGTGTAGGAGGGTTGTTGGTGGGAATAGGGGTGAGCAGGCTAAGGTATGTGTGTTATTTTTCTTTGGTTATATCCCAGCTGGGACAGCTATATCATCGTATATTTGGCATTTGGCCCGATGTGGCCTTTATTCTGTGTTCTATGAAGTGTTGGTTTTTTTGTTTTTGTTCTTTTTTTCTCCTCCAGGGAAAGGGGAAAAACTGGCTATAAAGCTGGACTGGCCACGTGAGGCAGGTGTGTGCGATTATTTTGATGTTTTTTTTCATGACAAGTTTAGTATTGTATTTGTTTTGGTTATGGCTGGATACGCCTGATTTTGGTTTATGTATTTGTTAATGTTTCTATTTTTCTAATAAAAGAATTACAGGATGTATCTCAGGATCAGTAATATAATCTGTAGGACACCCTCCTCTGTATTTTCCTATTGATGGCGGTCGCTCGTGTGTTCAGAGATGAAACCAAATGGCAGCAAATAGTCTCAGACTCTGGTGACTTCTCAATGGTTTCACGTCCCAGTACAATGCGGTATTGGGGCCATCCGAGCGTTGCGGCTCCATTATACCGGCAAGATGGCGGCTCTGGCGTATTATTACCCGGTAATGGAAACTGCACACTTGATGGGTTCCCGCCTCCCGCCAGGTCCCTGCGCTAATTCCCATCTCTCCCTTTGGAGCGTTCGGAGGTTTTGCCAATCACACTTACATAAGACAATCTCCCAGCGCCGGCGTTTACCATATTATTGCGTCTTATCTGGGGAGCTGCTGCGACTGATAGGACTGCAGGTTATTCCGCCATCCCTGGCACAGCTCTGCAGATTATCGCTTCTCGTCTCACCTCTGCAGATTATCGCTTCTCATCTCTGCTCTGCAGATTATCACTTCTCGTCTCAGGTCTGCAGATTATCGCTTCTCTTCTCACCTCTGCAGATTATCGCTTCTCTTCTCACCTCTGCAGATTATCGCTTCTCGTCTCAACCCTGCAGATTATCGCATCTATTCTTGTCTCAGCTCTGCAGATTCTCGCTTCTCGTCTCAGCTCTGCAGATTCTCGCTTCTCGTCTCAGCTCTGCAGGTTATCGCTACTATTCTTGTCTCAGATCTGCAGATTATCGCTACTATTCTTGTCTCAGCTCTGCAGATTATCGCTTCTCGTCCCAGCTCTGCAGATTATCGCTTCTCGTTTTATCTCTGCAGATTATCGCTTCTCGTCTCAGCTCTGCAGATTATCGCTTCTCGTCTTATCTCTACAGATTATCGCTTCTCGTCTCAGCTCTGCAGATTATCGCTTCTCTTAAACTGCATTGAGAAAGAAAAAGTTTGTGTTCTCGCTGGAGCAGAAATCATATCCAATCCATCACCCGGTTATGATATCATAAACCGCGCACGACGGGCTCCAGAAAGGCGCAAAACCGTCCGTAAATGAAGCAGCAATTAGGTTCTATTAGGTCGTAGATCAGGCGGAGGGCGATGGATCACGCCGGAGCCGGAGCGGCTGATGTAACAAAGAGGTTTGCAGCGTGTCTGCTCTCAATTGCCCGACGGCCGCGTTATATTGTCCTTGTAAGAACGCCGCGCCGACCGCAAGATGGATGAACTTCTCATCCGGGAGAGAAAAACTGATAAAACAATGAAGCGCCGAGCGGAAAGTTCTCCAAACTTATAATTGCCGGGAAACTTTACACAGGAACGAGCGAGGAGAAGACTGCTCAACCTGTTTAACCCTTTACTGTACTATTATATCAGGAAGGGAGCCGAGCGGTGGCCGTCCGTGTGGGGAGAGCGGAGATAACTCTCATCCTGGCTGCTTAGCCTCCTAGATGCCGCAGACAATACAGACCACAGCATCTAGGTGGTCAGAAACCCCTCCATCCTCCATGATGTCATGGCAGGTGCCCAGTGATCTATCAGAGAGGATAGAGGTTGTACTGAATAAATGATGAAATATCCCGCCACAGGCCAAGGTAAACGCTGCCAAGAAAAAAAAAAAATCTTTCAAATCCACTTGAGTCATATAGATTCGTAATTTACTTCTATTAAAAAATCTCAAGTCTTCCAGTACTTAGCAGCTGCTGTATGTCCGACAGGAAGTGGACAGTTCCTGATAAGGACAGAGGTGGCAGCAGAGAACGCTGTGTCAGACTGGAGAGAATACACCACTTCCTGCGGGACATACAGCAGCTGATAAGTACTGGAAAACTGAAGATTTTTAAATAGAAGTACATGACAAATCTCAGACACCGGTTGATTTAAAAGAATTTTTTTTTTTGGGGGGGGGGGGGGAACTACCCCTTTAAAGAGAGGGACTGCACCTAGGTGTTTGGTGATGCTGGTTCTTGTAGTTCCCCCTGGGGCTCCTCTGTTACTGCTGACTGAGGTGATAATGGAGAAGCCCTTGATGGTGATGAGGTGGAAGGAAAATCAGACAACAGGGAGTCGAGGCTTTGAGAGGCAACAGTGACTTTTAAAGTGTCACTGTCATTATTTTTAGTTAATTTTTTTGCAGAAATCAATAGTCCAGGAGATTTTAAGAAACTTTGTAATTGGGTTTATTAGGCAAATCTGCCATTATCTGCATCCAGAAAGACTTTCCCAGCCCCCTCCCTCCCTCCTCTCTCTCATCTACTGCTCATTATCAGGAAATCTTCACTCTTTTACATCAGTCGGAGCCCTGTGTAACCTATGGAGAGGGGAGGTGGGAGGAGGGAGATTAGTCACCAGCAGAGAGCAGAGAACAAAGGCTTACACAGCGGGACCTGTGTGAAAACCAGCATTCAGAGGAGAAAGCCCGGTGATGTAGCTGTAAATTAACTCTTTGTTGTCCTGTTTTGGTGCCTCATCTCCCTCCACCCCTCCCCTCTCCATAGAGAACAATGAAGACAGGGGGAGAGCTTCAGACTGCTTTTTCATGATAAAAATACATTTTTCAAATAATAAACCCAATTACAAAGTTTCTTAAAATCACATGTACTATTGATTTCTGCACTACTGGCAAGACAACTCTACAAAGTCTATTCTTGGCTTGAAGAAGTTGTTGCTGAAGGTGGAACCAAATAAAAATGAAAAGGAAAAGTTAATTACTCTGATTTAAAAAGATACCCCCTCTGGTCACAGGATGTAACTGCACTGTAATCACTTATACGGTCTCAAGAGCTGGTATACATAATCATTTCATATCATATATATCGTTACTGGCTGTAACTGCACTGTAATCAGTTATATTGTCTCTGGAGCTGGTATACATGACAGTATTATATTATATATATTGTTACTGGCTGTAACTGCACTGTAATCACTTATACGGTCTCCAAAACTGGTATACATGATTATATTACATACTATAAATCGTTACTGGATGTAACTGCACTGTACTCTCTTAAACAGTCTTCAGACCTGGTACACATGATTATATTATATCATATATATCATTACTGGCTGTAACAGCACTTTAATTATATGGTCTTGAGAGTTGGTATACATAATCACATTATATCATATATATTGTTACTGGCTGTAACTGCACTGTAATTACTTATACTGTCTCCAGAGCTGGTATATATGATCATACTATATCATATATATGGTTGCTGGCTGTAACTGCACTGTAATCACTTATACAGACTCCACAGCTGGTATACAGGATCATATTATATCATTTGTATAGTTACTAGCTGTAACTGCACTATTATCAATTATAAGGTCTCCACAGCTGGTATACATGTTACAGCACTGTAATCAGCTATAAAGTTTCCACAGGTGGTATACATTAATATATTATATCTATGGTTACTGGATGTAACTGCACTGTAATCACTCTTCTGTCAGCGGTCTATGCCCCTATGATACATGCACCATGTTTGGGGGGCAGAACCTTTACCCTGATATGCCTCACCGCCTCCTCTCTCTATAATATCTCGTATCTCTTCCAGTGTTTTGCATGTTTGCTATTTGCCTCCATTACAGCTGACATGACTGGAGCGGCAGCCGCTACCTGCGGCCTGTCCCCGGGGGCCGCCTCCTGAATATATTTAATTTTGAGAAGTTCCTGTGAGCGCACATTGGCGGTGCCGGGCCGGTGGGGACGCGGCCAATCAGCTTGTCAATTAAGTTCTATTGAATGAACATTTTCTCCTTTTTCCACTCGTTGCTGCACAAATCCGAGACAACAAATGTGGCCCCCAGGGGCCGGAGGACGGCGCAGCATCAATTATTCATCCCGCGCATTCAGAGAAGGAGTCAAACAAATATTCATTTAACTTGTGGGAAATCCAGCGATTCATTATCCTGCTTACAGCCGGCCTGACAGCTATAGCCAGCCCCATGCAGCAGAGCCGGCACAGCGCAACACTACAGGAGCAGCAGAGAGGATGGGAGTGGGGAGGTACAGATAGTGTCAGAGAGAGAGAAGAGACTGCACAGAGAGGGGGAAGAGACTGCACACAGAGAATGTACAGAGAGAGAAGAGACTGCACAGAGAAAGAAGAGACTGCACACACTGACTGTACAGAGAGAGAAGAGACTGCACACAGTGATGGCACAGAGAGAGAAGAGACTGCACACACTGACTGTACAGAGAGAGAAGAGACTGCACACACTGACTGTACAGAGAGAGAAGAGACTGCACACACTGACTGTACAGAGAGAGAAGAGACTGCACACAGTGATGGCACAGAGAGAGAAGAGACTGCACACACTGACTGTACAGAGAGAGAAGAGACTGCACACAGTGATGGCACAGAGAGAGAAGAGACTGCACACACTGACTGTACAGAGAGAGAAGAGACTGCACACAGTGACTGCACAGAGAGGGGGAAGAGACTGCACACAGAGACTGTACAGAGAGAGAAGAGACTGCACAGAGAGGGGGGAGAAGACTGCACACAGAGACTGCACAGAGAGGGGGAAGAGACTGCACACAGAGACTGTACAGAAAGAGAAGAGACTGCACACAGTGATGGCACAGAGAGAGAGAGAAGAGACTGCACAGAGAGGGGGAAGAGATTGCACACAGAGACTGTACAGAGAGAGAAGAGAATGCACACAGTGATGGCACAGAGAGAGAGAGAAGAGACTGCACAGAGAGGGGGAAGAGATTGCACACAGAGACTGTACAGAGAGAGAAGAGAATGCACACAGAGACTGCACAGAGAGGGGGAAGAGACTGCACACAGAGACTGCACAGAGAGAAGAGACTGCACAGAGAGAGAAGAGACTGCACACAGTGACTGCACAGAGAGGGGTAAGAGACTGCACACAGAGACTGTACAGACAGAGAAGAGACTACACACAGTGACTGTACAGATAGAGAAGAGACTGCACACAGAGACTGCACAGAGAGGGGGAAGAGACTGCACACAGAGACTGTACAGAGAGAGAAGAGACTGCACACAGAGACTGTACAGAGAGAGAAGAGACTGGACACGGAGACTGCACAGAGAGGGGGAAGAGACTGCACACAGAGACTGCACAGAGAGAGAAGAGACTGCACACAGAGACTGCACAGAGAGGGGGAAGAGACTGCACACAGAGACTGCACAGAAAGAGAAGAGACTGCACAGAGAGGGGGGAGAAGACTGCACACAGAGACTGTACAGAGAGAGAAGATACTGTACAGAGAGAGAAGAGACTGCACACAGAGACTGTACAGAGAGAGAAGAGACTGCACACAGACTGCACAGAGAGGGGGAAGAGACTGCACACAGAGACTGTACAGAGAGAGAAGAGACTGTGCACAGTGACTGTACAGAGAGAGGAGACTGCACAGAGAGAGAAGAGACTGCACTTCTGAGACAGCTGATGTAAACAAGTCCCTGGCAGGCTGTATCTGCAACTTTGTAGCTTCTTTGTAATGCTGGGAGGGATAATCACAGTGAGTTCATTAGCAACTTCTCAGAATAACCTTCCTAGAATTACAAAGAAGCTACAAAGTTGCAGCTACAGCCTCCCAGGGACTTGTTTACATCAGCATCTCAGAAGGGAGGGTGAAGGAGGGGGAGACCGAGAGAAAAGCTCACACACAGATTTTGGTGTCTTCAGCAGAAAGCAGCAGCTGAGCACTGGGGGAAGGAGAGTGAATAGATAACACATATGGAAGAGATTGTTAGTCTCACCATGGGCAGCAACATATCACAAGTTATGTGTGAGCGGAGTGCCCCTGTAATATTAGGACAGGTCGTGTGCGGTTATCTGCCTATAAATAATATCACCATAGAGTCAGCACAAGGTGTAATAAGTGATGAATCTCCAGGGAAGCCATAAAGATAACACTGACTGTATAATATCTATCCGGGGGTGGGGGGGGGGGAGGGGAGTTGATGGGTCCGCCAGGGTGCAGCTTCGGGGCTGGGGTGAGCTTCCGGCACAGACAGCTCACAGATGCAGCCGTGCGATGCCCGATCTTCTCTCCTGCTCGGCGATGACGCCACATGTGAGCGCTGCCGAGCAGGGAGGAAGTCTGGGACCGCGGGGCTGCAGCTGTGAGCTGTCTGTGCCGGAAGCTCACCCCAGCCCCGAAGCTGCACCCCGGCGGACCAATAAACCCCCTGCCCAGCCTGCCTCTGCTCCCCCTGCCCTCCAGCTGCCACCCGGCCGCTCCGTCTCCCCCCTCTGCCCCCAGCCCCCTCTGCCCAGTCTTCCCCCCAGCCCCCTCTGCCCAACCTCTGCCCAGTCTTCCCCCCAGCCCCCTCTGCCCAACCTCTGCCCAGTCTTCCCCCCAGCTCCCTCTGCCCAGTCTTCCCCCCAGCCCCCTCTATTCAGCCTGCCTCTGCTCCCCTGGCCCCTCCATCTTCCCCCTGCGCCCCCAGCCTCTTGCAGCCACCAGGAGGGGGGGGGTGGGGGCGCCTCAGCGTGCAAAGTGCCTAGGGCAGCATGAACTCTAAATACAGGCCTGTCTATAATTCACCAACATAATACATGTGATCACACCCTAACAATCCTGCCCGACATACTACACCCGATCACACCCTAATAATCCTGCCCAATATATGTGATTACACCCTAACAATCCTGCCTGACATACTACATGTGATCATACCCTAATAATCCTGCCCAACATACTGCATGTGATCACACCCTAATAATCCTGCCCGATATACATGTGATTACACCCTAATAATCCTGCCTGACATACTGCATGTGATCATACCCTAATAATCCTGCCTGATATACATCCGATCACACCCTAACAATCCTGCCCGACATACATGTGATCATACCCTAATAATCCTGCCCAACATACTGCATGTGATTACACCCTAATAATCCTGCCCGATATACATGTGATCACACCCTAATAATGCTGCCTGACATACTAGGTGTTAAGTTTCCTCTCCCCGCCCGGTGTCGTTTTCGGCTTTCGGGCTGTAATCTGTATCTTTGTGATTCGGTATATATCTTGTGGCGGTGAACGAGCCCTGAACATGTTGCACTTTGTTTACCGCGGTGGATGATGGATGAGGCGGAGGATCCGGGGCCGTGTCCTTATTCCGGGAGTTTCCTTAGCAGAGCACGGGCCGTTAGGATCGGTCTCTCATCTCCGGGCCGGCGTGGGACATGTTTGGAATCGGCAATGGGCGCGGAGGCAATCAGGACGCGGTGCCGGCGGCGGGCACAAGATGTTTTATTTCTCTCCCATTCTTCTGCAAGGTGTCTCCGATTAGTTGCAGACTTTCTTCTGCTCATGAAAACCACAATATCTGCATGGGCCGCGATGAGTAAAGGTCCCGGTGATTTATGGCCGCCGGCGCTCAGCGTGAAATACGGCGCCGTGAACACAGGCAATAAGGTTTTTCATTATCACTTACGCTCACTCCATATATCTCATCCTGCAACAACAATATAAATTACTCCGCCGTAATGTTACTCCTCACCTAGGGCTTCATTTCTGAACCAACGCTAACCGGGAAATCGGCAAAGTTCCTGCGACGGCGGCGGACGCCTATAAATCTCCAATCCTGTTAATAGAATGCGAGGAGATGTAGATGACGGCCAGTCAGCCAGTGTTTAAGGTGAACGTCCAACTTTATGCAAATCCAAAAACGTTGATGTTCCCTTTCGTAGCCGACACTTTTAAATGTGCAGACAAAGGCATCAAGGCCCATTGCCTGTCACCATCCCCGCTGTACCCTACCGCCAGGTGTAGAGCTACCGTTATCCCCTCACCTGCCACCATACCATGCACAGTGTCTGCTGTGCTGTACGAGTGTGCTGTGGTGAGCTCCCTCTAGTGGACAGAATCCGCCATACCGTACGCAGTCCCTGATGTGCTGTACGAGTATGCTGTGGTAAGCTGCCCTGGTGGCCAGAAGCTGTCATACTGTCTGCTGTCCCTGCTGTGCTGTACGAGTGTGCTATGGTAAACTCCTCCTGGTTGTTAAGAGCCGCCATACTGTACTCTGTCCCTCCTGTGTATTGTAAGAGTGTGCTGTGGTGACTTCCACCTGGTGGCGGGAAGCTACCATACCATACGATGTCCCTGCTGTGCTGTACAAGTGTGCTATGGTGAGCTCACCCTGGTGGTTCAAAGCCGCCATACTGTACGCTGTCTCTGCTGTGCTGTAGGAGTGTGCTGTGGTGAGCTCCCCCTAATGGACAAAAGCTGCCATACTGTACACTGTCCCTGATGTGCTGTACAAGTGTGCTGTAGTAAGCTCCCCTGGTGGCCAGAAGCTGCTATTCTGTCTGCTGTCCCTGATAGATAGGACATAGATAGATAGATAGATAGATAGATAGATAGATAGGTAGATAGGAGATAGATAGATAGATAGATAGATAGATAGATAGATAGGAGATAGATAGATAGATAGGAGATAGATAGATAGGAGATAGATAGATAGATAGATAGATAGATAGATAGATAGATAGATAGGAGATAGATAGGAGATAGATAGATAGGAGATAGATAGATAGATAGATAGATAGATAGATAGATAGATAGGAGATAGATAGATAGGAGATAGATAGATAGATAGATAGATAGATAGATAGATAGGAGATAGATAGATAGATAGATAGATAGGAGATAGATAGATAGATAGATAGATAGGAGATAGATAGATAGATAGATAGATAGATAGATAGATAGATAGATAGATAGATAGATAGGAGATAGATAGATAGATAGATAGATAGGAGATAGATAGATAGATAGATAGATAGGAGATAGATAGATAGATAGATAGATAGATAGATAGATAGATAGATAGATAGATAGATAGGAGATAGATAGGAGATAGATAGATAGATAGGAGATAGATAGATAGATAGATAGATAGATAGATAGATAGATAGATAGGAGATAGATAGATAGGAGATAGATAGGAGATAGATAGGAGATAGATAGATAGGAGATAGATAGAAGATAGATAGATAGATAGATAGATAGGAGATAGATAGGAGATAGATAGATAGATAGATAGATAGATAGATAGGAGATAGATAGATAGATAGATAGATAGATAGATAGATAGATAGGAGATAGATAGGAGAGAGATAGGAGAGAGATAGATAGGAGATAGATAGGAGATAGATAGGAGATAGATAGATAGAAGATAGATAGATAGATAGATAGATAGGAGATAGATAGATAGATAGGAGATAGATAGATAGGAGATAGATAGATAGATAGATAGATAGATAGATAGATAGATAGATAGATAGGAGATAGATAGATAGATAGTAGATAGATAGATAGATAGGAGATAGATAGAAGATAGATAGGAGATAGATAGATAGATAGGAGATAGATAGGAGATAGATAGATAGATAGGAGATAGATAGATAGGAGATAGATAGGAGATAGATAGATAGATAGGAGATAGATAGATAGGAGATAGATAGGAGATAGATAGGAGATAGATAGATAGGAGATAGATAGAAGATAGATAGATAGATAGATAGATAGATAGATAGATAGATAGATAGGAGATAGATAGGAGATAGATAGATAGATAGATAGATAGATAGGAGATAGATAGATAGATAGATAGATAGATAGGAGATAGATAGGAGAGAGATAGGAGAGAGATAGATAGGAGATAGATAGGAGATAGATAGGAGATAGATAGATAGAAGATAGATAGATAGATAGATAGGAGATAGATAGATAGATAGGAGATAGATAGATAGGAGATAGATAGATAGATAGATAGATAGATAGATAGGAGATAGATAGATAGATAGTAGATAGATAGATAGATAGGAGATAGATAGAAGATAGATAGGAGATAGATAGATAGATAGATAGATAGATAGATAGATAGGAGATAGATAGGAGATAGATAGATAGATAGATAGGAGATAGATAGATAGGAGATAGATAGGAGATAGATAGATAGATAGGAGATAGATAGATAGGAGATAGATAGGAGACAGATAGATAGATAGGAGATAGATAGGAGATAGATAGGAGATAGATAGAAGATAGATAGATAGATAGATAGATAGATAGATAGATAGATAGGAGATAGATAGGAGATAGATAGATACATAGATAGATAGGAGATAGATAGATAGGAGATAGATAGATAGATAGATAGGAGATAGATAGATAGATAGGAGATAGATAGGAGATAGATAGGAGATAGATAGGAGATAGATAGGAGATAGATAGATAGGAGATAGATAGATAGGAGATAGATAGGAGATAGATAGGAGATAGATAGATAGGAGATAGATAGATACATAGATAGATAGGAGATAGATAGATAGGAGATAGATAGATAGATAGATAGATAGATAGGAGATAGATAGATAGATAGATAGATAGATAGATAGATAGATAGATAGGAGATAGATAGATAGATAGATAGATAGATAGATAGGAGATAGATAGATAGATAGATAGGAGATAGATAGGAGATAGATAGGAGATAGATAGGAGATAGATAGGAGATAGATAGGAGATAGATAGGAGATAGATAGATAGGAGATAGATAGATAGGAGATAGATAGGAGATAGATAGGAGATAGATAGATAGGAGATAGATAGATAGATAGGAGATAGATAGGAGATAGATAGGAGATAGATAGATAGGAGATAGATAGGAGATAGATAGATAGATAGATAGATAGATAGATAGATAGGAGATAGATAGATAGATAGATAGATAGATAGATAGATAGATAGATAGATAGATAGGAGATAGATAGATAGATAGGAGATAGATAGATAGATAGATAGATAGATAGATAGATAGATAGGAGATAGATAGGAGATAGATAGATAGATAGATAGATAGATAGATAGGAGATAGATAGATAGATAGATAGATAGATAGATAGATAGATAGATAGGAGATAGATAGATAGGAGATAGATAGATACATAGATAGATAGGAGATAGATAGATAGGAGATAGATAGATAGATAGGAGATAGATAGATAGATAGATAGATAGATAGATAGATGATAGATAGATAGATAGGAGATAGATAGATGATAGATAGATAGATAGGAGATAGATAGGAGATAGATAGATAGATAGATAGATAGATAGATAGATAGGAGATAGATAGATAGATAGATAGATAGGAGATAGATAGGAGATAGATAGATAGATAGATGATAGATAGATAGATAGGAGATAGATAGGAGATAGATAGATAGGAGATAGATAGGAGATAGATAGATAGGAGATAGATAGATAGAAGATAGATAGATAGATGATAGATAGATGATAGATAGGAGATAGATAGGAGATAGATAGATAGGAGATAGATAGGAGATAGATAGATAGATAGATAGATAGATAGATAGATAGGAGATAGATAGATAGATAGATAGATAGATAGATAGATAGATAGATAGGAGATAGATAAGATAGATAGATAGATAAGATAGATAGATAGATAGATAGATAGATAGATAAGATAGATGATAGATAGGAGATAGATAGGAGATAGATAGGAGATAGATAGATAGATAGATAGATAGATAGATAGATAGATAGAGAGATAGATAGATAATAGATAGATAGATAGATAGATAGATAGATAGGAGATAGATAGATAGATAGATAGATAGATAGATAGATAGATAGATGATAGATAGATAGATAGGAGATAGATAGATGATAGATAGATAGATAGGAGATAGATAGGAGATAGATAGATAGATAGATAGATAGATAGGAGATAGATAGATAGATAGATAGATAGATAGATAGATAGATAGATAGATAGATAGATAGATAGGAGATAGATAGGAGATAGATAGATAGATAGATAGATGATAGATAGATAGATAGATAGGAGATAGATAGGAGATAGATAGATAGGAGATAGATAGGAGATAGATAGATAGGAGATAGATAGATAGAAGATAGATAGATAGATAGATGATAGATAGATGATAGATAGGAGATAGATAGGAGATAGATAGATAGGAGATAGATAGGAGATAGATAGATAGATAGATAGATAGATAGGAGATAGATAGATAGATAGATAGGAGATAGATAAGATAGATAGATAGATAAGATAGATAGATAGATAGATAGATAGATAGATAGATAGATAGATAAGATAGATGATAGATAGGAGATAGATAGGAGATAGATAGGAGATAGATAGATAGATAGATAGATAGATAGATAAGGAGATAGATAGATAATAGATAGATAGATAGATAGATAGATAGATAGATAGATAGGAGATAGATAGATAGATAGGAGATAGATAGATAGGAGATAGATAGATAGATAGATAGATAGGAGATAGATAGATAGATAGATAGATAGATAGATAGGAGATAGATAGATAGATAGATAGATAGATAGATAGGAGATAGATAGATAGATAGATAGATAGATAGGAGATAGATAGATAGATAGGACAGGTTTGGCGGGTATAATTACAGCGTGGTGCGGAGGACTGTGTAATGTCTCGGAGCTGCCGGTGTATAAAGAGGTTTATTTACAGCCGTACAGGACGTGTAATTCCTCTGACATTCCGAATAATAACTGCAAATCCATAAAGTGCGACGGATGAAGCAAATTGGTGCAATTACGGTGATATGTGGGTGCGGGGCGGCGGATTGGGACGGGAATAAACTCTGCGCTTGTTTTTCTCTACTTTTATGATAGAAGATGAAGCCCGGAGTTTACGTCCTCAAGAGGGAACACGGCACAAATCTGATAGACCAGAGACCAGTGATGCCAGCCCCTTCTATCCACACAAAATGGGAGATACTGGTTTGCATTGAGGAGATCAGTGAAGAAGTGATGCATTGTGGGAAAGAGTATGCAAATTAGCTCGCCTCCAGAGGGAAGAAAACTGGTGCAGCCTTTTGCAATTGATGAAGAACCAAAGGATGAAACCTCTATCAAACATAGTTAAAAGCCTTGCATTGTTTCTCCAGGCAACACCCACATTAGTGAAATTTGCATAGCCACACCCCTTTGGTTGTCCAGTACATGAAGCAGGTTGTATATGATCATGAGCACTATGGATGAAAAGCATGCTGGGAGTTGTAGTTTTGCAGCAGTCATAGATAACTAAAAACCCTGCCTAGTTTTACCAGAAAATACCCGCATTAGGGGTACATTTGCATAACCACGCCCCTTTGGCTTTTCAATTCATCAAAGAGGTTACATATTGTTGTGAGTAGGGATGAGCGAACTTTTAAAAAGTTCGATTCAGTTAAATGCGGCGAAGTTAATTGCAGCTACAGTAGTGGGAGTCTGATAGGGTAGAGTAGTTTCGTTTAGTTACAGTTGTCATTACAATGAAATAAGGGGAAAAACTCAAAGTGCAAAAATAGTGAAAAAAAATTTGCCAAGGTGTACACGGATTACACGGGACATAGGACACAAAGTTCCTTGGACCCAGTAGGGTGGAAAACAGACATCTGACAGTGGAACCAGCAGCAGTAATAGTACTGTATTGGACCCAGTATGATTGAGAACAGACAATTGATGGAGGAGGAAGAGGAGGCAGTAGCAATTGATTGCACCCAGCCCAGTATGGTTGAGAACAGACTATTGGAGGAGGAGGCAGTACCTGACTGCACCCAGCCCAGTATGGTTGAGAACAGACTATTGGAGGAGGAGGCAGTACCTGATTGCACCCAGCCCAGTATGGTTGAGAACAGACTATTGGAGGAGGAGGCAGTACCTGACTGCACCCAGCCCAGTATGGTTGAGAACAGACTATTGGAGGAGGAGGCAGTACCTGATTGCACCCAGCCCAGTATGGTTGAGAACAGACTATTGGAGGAGGAGGCAGTACCTGACTGCACCCAGCCCAGTATGGTTGAGAACAGACTATTGGAGGAGGAGGCAGTACCTGACTGCACCCAGCCCAGTATGGTTGAGAACAGACTATTGGAGGAGGCAGTACCTGATTGCACCCAGCCCAGTATGGTTGAGAACAGACTATTGGAGGAGGAGGCAGTACCTGACTGCACCCAGCCCAGTATGGTTGAGAACAGACTATTGGAGGAGGCAGTACCTGATTGCACCCAGCCCAGTATGGTTGAGAACAGACTATTGGAGGAGGAGGCAGTACCTGATTGCACCCAGCCCAGTATGGTTGAGAACAGAAAACACCCACATTAGGGCAAATGTGCATAACCACACCCCTTTGGCTGTCTGGTTCAAAGGGGTTACATATGAATATGAGCTCCGTGGCTGCAGAGCAAGCTGGGAGTTGTAGTTTTGAAATAGTTAGGTAATACTATCATAGAGAACTAGAAACCCAGCCTAGTTTTACCACGAAAGACCCACATTAGAGGGAGATTTGCATAATCACACCCCTTTGACTGTCCAGTCTATCAAACAGGTTGTATAAGAAGTGTATATATAATTGTGCAGAATAGTTCAGTGTTTCGATGTTTTATACCCATTTTAGTGTGAAGGTAAAAGGGTCAATATAACAGAGGAGAAGTCTGCGCTCTGCGTCCGGGCGGCTGCGGTGGAAGGACGCGAGGTTTATGGGCTGTGTAACTCACTGTGAGGTCTCCCTGGCGTTAAATTAAAAGCACTTTATCCAGAAAGCAGATTTATTCTAAAATCAATAATTATTTAGAAGAGCGGCGTGAGCGATGGCGACTCTAAGGGCCGAGACACGGGTCATTTATATCGCACCGCGCTGCCGCCACGCCGCACATACTGATACACTGGTGTCACTACAATGGTGATCTGCAGACCGGCCCTAAATCCAGAATCTTAAAGGGGATGTCCAGGAAAACATAGCTGCTTTCTTCCAGACACAGCACCTTCTCCTGTCCTCAGTGTGGGTGGGGTCTTGCAGCTTTGCAGGTTCCATTAAAGTGAATGGAGCTAAAGTATAATACCACACATAACCCGAGGGCAGGTTTCCCATGCATGCAGGCTGCCCCTCCAGAGGCCATCACACTCCCCATCCCAGGACAGCAGGAAATTAACCCCTCGGAACAAAGCAAATCATGATGAGGAGGGGCACCACCCCTCCCCCTCACTGTGCACCACCCCTCCCCCTCACTGTGCACCATCCCCCCTCCCTCTCCTTACTGCGCACCATCCCTCCTCCCTCCCCCTCACTGTGCACCATCCCTCCTCCCTCCCCCTCACTGCGCACCATCCCTCCTCCCTCCCCCTCACTGGGCACCATCCCTCCTCCCTCTCCTTATTGCGCACCATCCCTCCTCCCTCCCCCTCACTGTGCACCATCCCTCCTCCCTCCCCCTCACTGGGCACCATCCCTCCTCCCTCCCCCTCACTGCGCACCATCCCTCCTCCCTCCCCCTCACTGCGCACCATCCCTCCTCCCTCTCCTTACTGTGCACCATCCCTCCTCCCTCCCCCTCACTGCGCACCATCCCTCCTCCCTCCCTCTCACTGTGCACCATCCCTCCTCCCTCCCCCTCACTGCGCACCATCCCTCCTCCCTCCCTCTCACTGTGCACCATCCCTCCTCCCTCCCCCTCACTGTGCACCATCCCCCCCCCCCCTCTCCTCACTGCGCACCATCCCTCCTCCCTCTCCTTACTGTGCACCATCCCTCCTCCCTCTCCTTATTGCGCACCATCCCTCCTCCCTCCCCCTCACTGTGCACCATCCCTCCTCCCTCCCCCTCACTGTGCACCATCCCTCCTCCCTCCCCCTCACTGTGCACCATCCCTCCTCCCTCCCCCTCACTGTGCACCATCCCTCCTCCCTCCTCCTCACTGCGCACCATCCCCCCTCCCTCTCCTTACTGTGCACCATCCCTCCTCACTCTCCTTACTGTGCACCATCCCTCCTCACTCTCCTTACTGCGCAACATCCCTCCTCACTCTCCTTACTGTGCACCATCCCTCCTCACTCTCCTTACTGTGCACCATCCCTCCTCACTCTCCTTACTGCGCACCATCCCTCCTCCCTCTCCTCACTGCGCACCATCTCTCCTCCCTCTCCTCACTGCGCACCATCCCTCCTCCCTCTCCTCACTGCGCACCATCCCTCCTCACTCTCCTTACTGCGCACCATCCCTCCTCCCTCTCCTCACTGCGCACCATCCCTCCTCCCTCCCCCTCACTGCGCACCATCCCTCCTCCCTCTCCTCACTGCGCACCATCCCTCCTCCCTCTCCTCACTGCGCACCATCCCTCCTCACTCTCCTTACTGCGCACCATCCCTCCTCCCTCTCCTCACTGCGCACCATCCCTCCTCCCTCCCCCTCACTGCGCACCATCCCTCCTCCCTCTCCTCACTGCGCACCATCCCTCCTCCCTCTCCTCACTGTGCACCATCCCTCCTCCCTCCCCCTCACTGCGCACCATCCCTCCTCCCTCTCCTTACTGTGCACTATCCCTCCTCCCTCCTCACTGCGCACCATCCCCCCTCCCTCTCCTCACTGCGCACCATCCCCCCTCCCTCTCCTCACTGCGCACCATCCCCCCTCCCTCTCCTCACTGCGCACCATCCCCCCTCCCTCTCCTCACTGCGCACCATCCCCCCTCCCTCTCCTCACTGCGCACCATCCCTCCTCCCTCTCCTCACTGCGCACCATCCCCCCTCCCTCTCCTCACTGTGCACCATCCCCCCTCCCTCTCCTCACTGTGCACCATCCCTCCTCCCTCTCCTCACTGCGCACCATCCTTCCTCCCTCTCCTCACTGCGCACCATCTCTCCTCCCTCTCCTCACTGCGCACCATCTCTCCTCCCTCTCCTTACTGCGCACCATCCCTCCTCCCTCTCCTCACTGCGCACCATACTGTAAGAGGAGCCTGCTGCACACTAGAGGAGGAGCCTGCGGAACACTAGAGGAGAAGTCTGTGGTGCACACTAGAGCAGGGGCCTGCTGCACACTAAAAGAGAAGCCCATAGGGCACACTAGAGGAAGAGCCTGCTGCACACTAGAGGAGGAGCCTGTGCTACACACTAGAGGAGGGGCCTGCTGCACACCAGAGGAGGAGCCTGCTGCACACTAGAGAAGAAGACTGTGCTACACACTAGAGGAGGAGCCGGCTGCACACTAGAGGAGGAGCCTGCTGCATACTAGATGAGGAGCCTGCTGCACACTAGAGGAGGAGCCTGCTGCACACTAGAGGAGGAGCCTGCTGCACATTAAAAGAAGCCTGTGCTGCACACTAGATGAGGAACCCGCTGTACACTAGATGAGGAGCCTGCTGCACACTAGAGGAGGAGCCTGCTGCACATTAAAAGAAGCCTGTGCTGCACACTAGAGGAGAAACCCTCTGTACACTAGATGAGCCTGCTTCACACTAGAGGAGGAGCCTGCTGCACACTAGAGGAGGAGCCTGCTGCACTCTAAAGGAGGGGCCTGCTGCACACTAGAGGCAGGGCCTGCTGCACACTAGAGGCAGGGCCTGCTGCACACTAGAGGAGGAGCCTGCTGCACACTACAGGAGGAGCCTGCTGCACTCTAGAGGAGGAGCCTGTGCTGCACACTAGAGGTGAAGACTATGCTGCACACTAAAGGAGAAGCCTGTGCTGCACACTATAGGAGGAGCCTGCTGCACACTAGAGGAGGAACTTGTGCTGCATTCTAGAGGAGAAGCCTGTGCTGCACACTAAAGGAGGAGCCCGTGCTACACACTAGAGGAGAAGCCTGCTGCACCCAAGCGGAAGACCCTCTGCTGCACACTAAAGGAGGAGCCTGTGCTGCACACTTGAGGAGAAGCCTGCTGCACCCAAAAAGAGAAGCCTCTGCTGCACACTAGAGGAGCCTGCTGCACACTAGAGGAGCCTGCTGCACACTAGAGGTTAAGTCTGCTGCACACTAGAGGAGGAACCTGTGCTGCACACTATTGGAGGACATTGCTGCACTCTAAAGGAGAAGCCAGTGCTGCACACTAGAGGAGGAGCCTGCTGCACACTAGACAAGGAGCCTGCTGCACACTAGAGGAGGAGCCTGCTGCACACTAGAGGAGGAGCCTGCTGCACACTAGAGGAGGAGCCTGCTGCATACTAGAGGAGGAGCCTGCTGCACACTAGAGGAGGAGCCTGCTGCACACTAGACGAGGAGCCTGCTGCACACTAGAGGAGGAGCCTGCTGCACACTAGACAAGGAGCCTGCTGCACACTAGAGGAGGAGCCTGCTGCACACTAGAGGAAGAACTTGTGCTGCACACTAGAGGAGGAGCCTGCTGCACACTAGAGGAAGAACTTGTGCTGCACACTAGAGGAGAAGCCTGCTGAACATTAAAAGAGAAGCATGTGCTGCACACTGGAGGAAGAGCCTGCTGCACACTAGAAGAGGAGCCTGCTGCACACTAGAGAAGCCTGTGCTGCACTCTAGAGGAGCTGCACACTAGAGGAGGAGCATGTGCTGCACACTATTGGAGGAGCCTGCTGCACTCTAGAGGAGAAGCCTGCTGTACACTAGAGAAGGAGCCTCTGCTGCATGCTAGAGGAGGAGCCTGTGCTACACACTGGAGAAGGAACCTGCTGCACATCAGAGGAAGAACCTGCTGCACACTAGAGGAGAAGCCTGCTGCATGCTAGAGAAGCCTGTGCTGCACACTAGAGGGAAAACCTGTGCTGAACACTATTGGAGGAGCCTGCTGCACTGTAGAGGAGGAACCTGTCCTGCACACTAGAGGAGGAGCCTGCTGCACTCTAGAGAAGCCTTTACTGCACACTAGAGGAGGAGCCTGCTGCACTCTAGAGAAGCCTTTACTGCACACTAGAGGAGGAGCCTGATGCACACTAGAGGAGGGGCCTGCTACACACTAGAGGAGGAGCCTGCTGCACTCTAGAGAAGCCTTTACTGCACACTAGAGGAGGAGCCTGATGCACACTAGAGGAGAAGCCTGTGCTGCACCCTAAAGGAGAAGCCTGTGTGGCACACTAGAGGAGAAGCCTGCTGCACACTAGAGGAGAAGCCTGCTGCACACTAGAGGAGGAGCCTGCTGCACACTAGAGGAGGGGCCTGCTACACACTAGAGGAGGAGCCTGCTGCACACTAGAGGAGGAGCCTGCTGCACACTAGAGGAGGAGCCTGCTGCACACTAGAGGAGGGGCCTGCTACACACTAGAGAAGGAGCCTGCTACACACTAGAGGAGGAGCCTGCTGCACACTAGAGAAGGAGCCTGCTGCACAATAGAGGAGCCTGCTGCACACTAGAGGAGGAGCCTGCTGCACACTAGAGGAGCCTGCTGCACACTAGAGGAGGAGCCTGCTGCACACTAGAGGAGCCTGCTGCACACTAGAGGAGGAACCTGCTGCACACTAGAGGAGCCTGCTGCACACTAGAGAAGCCTGTGCTGCACTCTAGAGGAGGAGCCTGCTGTACATTACAGGAGGAACCTGCAAACTAGAGGAGGGCTTTCTTGGACATTGCCGGGACTGTCTTTTCAAAATTGGGACTGTTAGAAACTATGTATTGCAGCAATAAGATGTCATATTGAAGCAGTGTGATGTCATATTGGAGCCCTGTGATGTCATATTGGAGTATTGTAATGTCATATTAGAGTATTGATGTCATAATCCCTTAAAAAGGGGCCCAATATTAATATATTCCAATAAGCCCCACCCCTTACTTTCCTAGGCCCCGCCCTCACTTATCCTGGTTCTGGCTCTCTGTGATCCCTCTTCAGCATCCTTTGAGTTGTTGTGATTTGTGAAGGAGCCTGATGAGTCTTCAGAGGTCACCGTGAAGATGGTCGGGTAAGAGCCCAGCATTAACTTTCATTCTGCGACTGCGGCAGAGGATACAGGCGACCTCGCTCAGATGCAATTAAGATCTTGGAGAGTTTTAATAGGATCCTGCAGAAGGTGGCGATAACATCGAGCGGCGCTCATTACCCAGATCTTACTCCGCCACATCCAAGATGGAGGGTTAATTAATCAGCCGTCTGCGCTAAAGGTCACAAAGCAAATTCATGAAGATGAAGAGAAGGTCACCGCAAAGAGGTCGGCTCCCTGACTGCAGCCATGTATTTACCCAGGACGCCAGCCAAGACTGTGTACACAATGCTCTGCAGAGCTCCAGACCAGCCTGGGTGCAATCATCTGCAGGATATATCACTATGTATGTCAGGAGGCAGAGAGGACGGACCAATGCTCTGCAGAGCTCCAAACCAGCCAGGGGGTGATAGTCTGCAGGATATATCACTACGTATCTGTCAGGAGGCAGAGAGAACACAGCAATTCTCTGCAGAGCTCCAGACCACCCTGGGTGCAATGATCTGCGGGATATGTCACTATGTATGTCAGGAGGCAGAGAGAATGGAGTAATGCTCTGCAGAGCTATATGCCATTTAGTGGTTCAATAATCTGCAGCATATATCACTATGTATCTGTCAGTAGGTAGAAGGGACAGAGCAATGCTCTGCAGAGGTCCAGACCAGCCTGGGGTGCGATGATCTGCAGGATATATCACTATGTATCTAAAATGAGGCAGAGGGAATAGGGCAATGCTCTGCAGGTCTTTAGAGAGGTCAGTGGTGCAATAATCTGCAGGATATATCACTGTCAAGAGGTAAAGAGGACTAAGCACGGCTCTGCAGAGCGCTAGATGTGGTGTAATAATTTGTAGGATATATCACTACGTATCTGTCAGAAGTGGACAGAGCAATGCTCTGCTGAGCTGTAGGCCAGTCAGTGGTGCAATAATCTGCAGGTATGATGTGACAATACTGGGGGTATATGACCACGTCTTCCAGGTACTGCGGCTTAGGATGCGATGCTCTGCAGGTATGATGTGACAGTCTGGGGGTATATGACCATGTCTTCCAGGTGCTGCGGCTGGGGATGCAATGCTCTGCAGGTATGATGTGAGAATATTGCGGGTATATGACCGCATGTTCCAGGTCCTGCGAATGAGGATGCGATGCTCTGCAGGGATGATGTGACAATCTGGTGGTATATGACCACGTCTTCCAGGTTCTGCGGCTGGGGATGCAATGCTCTGCAGGTATGATGTGACAATATTGGGGGTATATTATCGCATCTTCCAGGTGCTGCCGCTGTGGATGCAATGCTCTGCAGGTATGATGTGACAGTACCCTCGGTGTCTTTCAGATGCTGCGGTTGGGGATGCCGCTGCTGCCGCCTCTTCTGCTGCCTCCTCTGCCGCTGCTGCCGCCTCCTCTGCCGCCTCTTCTGCACATTTGCTCTGTGATTTCCTCTAATTGCACCTGGTATTATAATTCATAGTAGTGACCCGTGATGGTGCGGGCCCTGAAGCGGACACCAGGGGGGCCCCAGTCTCCTGTCCAGGGGCCACCACACAGCCTCATTTTCATCATTTTACTCATGTTCTGTAAACTGCAAGAATGTCAGAAAAAAGAAAGTGTCAAAGGGGTGTGGCTTAAGAATCACAACAAGACATCTGCACCGTCATGGAGACAGGAGCCGAATGAATAACACTTAAAGGGGAGATTTATCTCGACCTGTTTCCACCTTCACATGACTGGGAGTCATCTGCCCCATACTACATACAGGTATCTAAACTTAGGGCCCGGTTACACACACAGATAACTGAAAGATTATTGAAGCCAAAGCCAGGAACAGATTATAAACAGTAAACAGGTCATAAAGAAAAGACTGAGATTTCTCTTTTTAAATCCATTCCTGGCTTTGGCTTCAGTAATCTGTCAGATATCTGTGTGTATAATAGGGCCCTTAGATACGTCCCCTAAGGCTATGTTCTCACTATGTAAGAGACCGGCCGTTCCGTGACCCCGGCCAGGTCACGGAACGGCCGATCTCTGGCCAAATCTTCTCGGCCGGTACTTAAATACTGGCCGGATGATCTTTCCGGCCGCAGAGCTCTGATGCATCCGAGCTTCCCATAGCGCACAGTGAAGCGAGTGACCGGAGCAGCTCGCTTCACTGTGTGAACTGACTGGTCCTTCTGCGGCCGCAATTCACTGAATTCTGGACGCAGAAAACTGACCTGTCAGTTTTTTCCGGTGCCGCACAGATCTCGGCTGGAGCGTATACAATGTGTGTACGCTCCGGCTGGGATCTATCTATCTATCTGTGTATCTATCTATCTCCTATCTATCTATCTATCTATCTATCTCCTATCTATCTATCTATCTATCTATCTATCTATCTATCTATCTATATATCTCCTATCTATCTATCTCCTATCTATCTATCTATCTATCTATCTATCTATCTATCTATCTATCTATCTATCTATCTCCTATCTATCTCCTATCTATCTATCTATCTATCTATCTCCTATCTATCTATCTCCTATCTATCTATCTATCTATCTATCTATCTATCTATCTATCTATCTATCTCCTATCTATCTATCTATCTATCTCCTATCTATCTATCTCCTATCTATCTATCTATCTATCTATCTATCTATCTATCTATCTATCTATCTATCTATTTATCTCCTATCTATCTATCTATCTATCTCCTATCTATCTATCTATCTCCTATCTATCTATCTATCTCCTATCTATCTATCTCCTATCTATCTATCTCCTATCTATCTATCTATCTATCTATTTATTTATCTCCTATCTATCTATCTATCTATCTATCTATCTATCTATCTATCTCCTATCTATCTCCTATCTATCTATCTATCTATCTATCTCCTATCTATCTCCTATCTATCTATCTATTTATCTCCTATCTATCTATCTATCTCCTATCTATCTATCTATCTATCTATCTATCTATCTATCTATCTCCTATCTATCTATCTCCTATCTATCTCCTATCTATCTATCTATCTATCTATCTATCTATCTATCTATCTATCTATCTCCTATCTATCTATCTATCTATCTATCTATCTATCTATCTATCTCCTATCTATCTATCTATTTATCTCCTATCTATCTATCTATCTATCTCCTATCTATCTATCTATCTATCTATCTATTTATCTCCTATCTATCTATCTATCTATCTATCTATCTCCTATCTATCTATCTATCTATCTGCTATCTATCTATCTCCTATCTATCTATCTATCTATCTATCTATCTCCTATCTATCTATCTATCTATCTATCTCCTATCTATCTATCTATCTATCTATCTATCTATCTATCTCCTATCTATCTATCTATCTCCTATCTATCTATCTATCTATCTATCTATCTATCTATCTATCTATCTATCTCCTATCTATCTATCTATTTATCTCCTATCTATCTATCTATCTCCTATCTATCTATCTATCTCCTATCTATCTATCTATCTATCTATCTATCTATCTATCTATCTATCTATCTCCTATCTATCTATCTATTTATCTCCTATCTATCTATCTATCTGCTATCTATCTATCTCCTATCTATCTATCTATCTATCTATCTATCTCCTATCTATCTATCTCCTATCTATCTATCTATCTCCTATCTCCTATCTATCTATCTATCTATCTATCTATCTATCTATCTATCTATCTATCTATCTATCTCCTATCTATCTCCTATCTATCTATCTATCTATCTATCTATCTATCTATCTATCTATCTCCTATCTATCTATCTCCTATCTATCTCCTGTCTATCTCCTATCTATCTCCTATCTATCTATCTATCTCCTATCTATCTATCTATCTATCTATCTATCTATCTATCTATCTATCTATCTATCTCCTATCTATCTATCTATCTATCTCCTATCTATCTCCTATCTATCTCCTATCTATCTCCTATCTATCTATCTATCTATCTCCTATCTCCTATCTATCTATCTCCTATCTCCTATCTCCTATCTATCTATCTATCTATCTATGCCCACAGTTCTGTGACTGCCTGTTGTGCTATCAGTTCCCCCGTCACGCTGTGGTCCTCCGCACGCAGATATGAGGTCACAGCGATCAGTCCGTGGTCACCATAAATTATATTCCACATTACAGACTCATCCAAATGATCTTGACCTAATTCCGCCCCGGGTTTGCCTGATTACACAGCTAATTGCATCAATCTGGACTCATCTATTAATAACGGAAGCGACATCACATCTAACACTGAAGGCCGAGCGCGGAAGAGGCCGACACTACGGTACTGACCCGAATGTCATCCGAGAGCGAAGAAACATCCTGAGGAAGTCACCAATATAGTAGCAGATATCCCTGAACATGTAGAAAATAGTCAGCATGGGGCAGTATTATAGCAGTTATATTCCTGTATATAGGAGCAGTATTATAGTAGTTATATCCCTGTATATAGGAGCAGTATTATAGTAGTTATATTCCTGTATATAGGAGCAGTATTATAGTAGTTATATTCCTGTATATAGGAACAGTATTATAGTAGTTATATTCCTGTATATAGGAGGCAGTATTATAGGAGTTATATTCCTGTATATAGGAGCAGTATTATAGTAGTTATATTCCTGTATATAGGGGGCAGTATTATAGTAGTTATATTCCTGTATATAGGAGCAGTATTATAGTAGTATATCCCTGTATATAGGAGCAGTATTATAGTAGTTATATTCCTGTATATAGGAGCAGTATTATAGTAGTTATATTCTTGTATATAGGGGGCAGTATTATAGTAGTTATATCCCTGTATATAGGGGCAGTATTATAGTAGTTATATTCCTGTATATAGGGGGCAGTATTATAGTAGTATATTCCTGTATATAGGAGCAGTATTATAGTAGTATATTCCTGTATATAGGGGCAGTATTATAGTAGTTATATTCCTGTATATAGGGAGCAGTATTATAGTAGTTATATTCCTGTATATAGGGGGCAGTATTATAGTAGTTATATTCCTGTATATAGGAGCAGTATTATAGTAGTTATATCCCTGTATATAGGAGCAGTATTATAGTAGTATATATTCCTGTATATAGGAGCAGTATTATAGTAGTTATATTCCTGTATATAGGAGCACATACGCAAATTTATTTTTGGCGTTTTTTGAGAGTGACCTGGTTTTTTCCGCAGCCAATCCCTTCATTAAGTTTATTAAAACGTACTTTAGGTACGTAGATGATATTTTCATCATCTGGGAGGGCACGGAGGATGATTTCTCTAACTTTGTACACTATTTAAACACCACCAACCGCGTCAATATGGCCTTTACAAGTGTGTTTGGAGGGACGCGATTGGAATTCCTGGATGTTTTGGTGGAGATACACAACGAGGTGATCTCCACCTCCATCTATAGGAAACCAAATTCGTGTAACTCCCTCTTGCACTACCACAGTTCACACCCTGCCCATACCAGGGACGCTATACCCTACAGCCAAATGCTGAGGGTCAGAAAAGTCAATAGCGACGAGAATGGTTTTGAGCGACAGGCTGAGGAACTCAAAGGTAGATTGCTCGAAAGAGCATATCCAGAGAAATTAGTGGATGTAGCCCTTCAGAGAGCACGCAACACCAAGAGGTGCGATTTGCTGAGGGGAAACAGAAATAGACAGGATAAGAAATCTGACCGCTTTTCCTTTATCTTCAGCAACTCTCCTATGAACGATACCTTACGCCAAATTATTCATAGACATTGGGGCATCTTGACACAAGATGCCGATTTACAAGAGAGCACCGCAGCCAGACCCATTATAGCCCACCGCAAGAACAGAACTGTCGCTGACGCGATCAAACCACCACCTTCGAAACAAAGGAAGGAATCCTGGCTAAGTGCCTCCATACCTGATGGAAACAAGAGGTGCGGGAACTGTTCCTACTGTCCATAAATGCTCAATGTAGCTTACATCAGTTTAAATGGCGTAGAATGCAGAGTCAGTAACCTAATCACCTGCAAAACCACATTCGTGGTTTATGCCATCATCTGCGACTGCGGACGGTTTTATGTAGGTAAGACTAAGCGAGCCCTAGCCACCCGATACAAAGAACATTGCTACTCTGTACGATCAGGGAAAGGCGTACCCAGATTGATTGATCACGTACGCCAAATCCATCAAGGGAATACGAGATGTCTCAAGTTTTGCGGGTTGGAAAGAGTTAACCAAGCCTCGAGAGGCGGAGACCGCCACCTTAACCTACTACGCAAAGAGACTCTATGGATTTCTAAACTAAATGCCCTCGGTCCTTTAGGGTTAAACGAGCGCAACGAGTTTGCACCGTTTGTTTAATATTATTTTAATCTGTTTGTATCACTTACACTATCATGTATTTAAGCACCTCCTTAGTGGCATGGCGTCATTCCGTAGACCGGAAGAAGCGTGGGAACACGTGAAACAATTGTTGTCTACCACTGAACAGACACCTGCCTCCACTCCCCCCTCCCTGCACATGTGGATGTAACCTCCATTAAAGTACCCCAGCGGCACACTACATTGGTGAGTGCACGTATCTTTATTCTCTTTTGTTTGTACATTACCTGACTTATTATACGGAGCACCCTATACATAGTGGCCATATCGGGGATACCTTGCTGGACTCTCACCTGTGGATCCGGTTGCCGGAGATTGCAAGGGCGGTGCGATCCACTCTCTCCTGCTTTGTGATTATAGTAGTTATATTCCTGTATATAGGAGCAGTATTATAGTAGTTATATCCTTGTATATAGGAGCAGTATTATAGTAGTTATATTCCTGTATATAGGAGCAGTATTATAGTAGTTATATTCCTGTATATAGGAGCAGTATTATAGTAGTTATATCCCTGTATATAGGGGCAGTATTATAGTAGTTATATTCTTGTATATAGGGAGCAGTATTATAGTAGTTATATCCCTGTATATAGGAGCAGTATTATAGTAGTTATATTCCTGTATATAGGAGCAGTATTATAGTAGTTATATTCCTGTATATAGGAGCAGTATTATAGTAGTTATATTCCTGTATATAGGGGGCAGTATTATAGTAGTTATATTCCTGTATATAGGAGCAGTATTATAGTAGTTATATCCCTGTATATAGGAGTAGTATTATAGTAGTTATATTCCTGTATATAGGAGCAGTATTATAGTAGTTATATCCCTGTATATAGGAGCAGTATTATAGTAGTTATATCCCTGTATATAGGGGCAGTATTATAGTAGTTATATCCCTGTATATAGGAGCAGTATTATAGTAGTTATATCCCTGTATATAGGGGGCAGTATTATAGTAGTTATATTCCTGTATATAGGAGCAGTATTATAGTAGTTATATCCCTGTATATAGGAGCAGTATTATAGTAGTATATTCCTGTATATAGGAGCAGTATTATAGTAGTTATATCCCTGTATATAGGAGCAGTATTATAGTACTTATATTCCTGTATATAGGAGCAGTATTATAGTAGTTATATCCCTGTATATAGGAGCAGTATTATAGTAGTTATATTCCTGTATATAGGAGCAGTATTATAGTAGTTATATCCCTGTATATAGGAGCAGTATTATAGTAGTTATATCCCTGTATATAGGGGCAGTATTATAGTAGTTATATCCTTGTATATAGGAGCAGTATTATAGTAGTTATATCCCTGTATATAGGAGCAGTATTATAGTAGTTATATCCCTGTATATAGGGGCAGTATTATAGTAGTTATATCCCTGTATATAGGAGCAGTATTATAGTAGTTATATCCCTGTATATAGGGGGCAGTATTATAGTAGTTATATTCCTGTATATAGGAGCAGTATTATAGTAGTTATATCCCTGTATATAGGAGCAGTATTATAGTAGTATATTCCTGTATATAGGAGCAGTATTATAGTAGTTATATCCCTGTATATAGGAGCAGTATTATAGTACTTATATTCCTGTATATAGGAGCAGTATTATAGTAGTTATATCCCTGTATATAGGAGCAGTATTATAGTAGTTATATTCCTGTATATAGGAGCAGTATTATAGTAGTTATATCAATGTATATAGGAGCAGTATTATAGTAGTTATATCCCTGTATATAGGGGCAGTATTATAGTAGTTATATCCCTGTATATAGGAGCAGTATTATAGTAGTTATATCCCTGTATATAGGAGCAGTATTATAGTAGTTATATTCCTGTATATAGGAGCAGTATTATAGTAGTTATATCCCTGTATATAGGAGCAGTATTATAGTAGTTATATTCCTGTATATAGGGAGCAGTATTATAGTAAATATATCCCTGTATATAGGAGCAGTATTATAGTAGTTATATTCCTGTATATAGGAGCAGTATTATAGTAGTTATATTCCTGTATATAGGAGCAGTATTATAGTAGTTATATTCCTGTATATAGGAGCAGTATTATAGTAGTTATATTCCTGTATATAGGGGGCAGTATTATAGTAGTTATATTCCTGTATATAGGAGCAGTATTATAGTAGTTATATTCCTGTATATAGCAGTATTATAGTAGTTATATTCCTGTATATAGGAGCAGTATTATAGTAGTTATATTCCTGTATATAGGAGCAGTATTATAGTAGTTATATTCCTGTATATAGGAGCAGTATTATAGTAGTTATATCCCTGTATATAGGAGCAGTATTATAGTAGTTATATTCCTGTATATAGGAGCAGTATTATAGTAGTTATATCCCTGTATATAGGAGCAGTATTATAGTAGTTGTATTCCTGTATATAGGGGGCAGTATTATAGTAGTTATATTCCTGTATATAGGGGGCAGTATTATAGTAGTTATATTCTTGTATATAGGAGCAGTATTATAGTAAGTTTCTGTTGAACCTTTTGAGTTGCTATAACTGATGGGCGTTCCGTCGGTCTCTCAGTGTCAGGAGTCTGGTGACCAGTCACTTATATGATCACTGTGTAGTTCTGATCTCAGGATATGTTAGTTTTCTGCTCTTTGTTATCTGTACAGCAGAGATCCCTATAATTGTAGAGCGCTGAGTCCAATGTGAGATCTTAAGGAAACAAAAGCAGGAACATCGTCCACCGCAGTCCGTGCACATGGCGGTAAGACATCAGTGTCAATGATGGATCCTCAGAACAGACACATCAATCGCTCGTTTCATGTCACCTCCAGCTACCAGTGATCTACTCCCAGTCTCTAGGAAACAAGAGGGATGTGACCGCTAATACTCTACCGGCATCTCCAGCGGAAATAAGTCTCCGGCATTTGTTCCAAAGGTCTTAAATTAAAGCCGAAAATATAGAAAATCGGACACAACAGTCGAACAAATCATCTGCGAGCAAGAAAGTGCTGAGCAATGAACAGCAATGGAGGGAGCGTCAGCGGGGTCAACCTGGGTCCAGGAAATTGGGAGGAAAAATAAGAATTTAAAGGGGTATTGACTTAATTTTTTGAAACCTTGTTACCAATTAGTTTGGCAGGGTGACAATTGGAGGTTGAGTTCTAATTGGGCAACCGTGACCATTATGTGTCGTGGGAGGTTGTCAGCATGTGTTATTCCATATAAAAGGTCAAACTCCTATATTAGGGAGCTGCATGTACAGTTCTTCTTCCAGTATTGCTGATTTTAGCTGGGAGTCAAGAGATCCAGGATTAGAAGAAACACTGCTACTTTCTTGTAAAAACAGCGCCACCCTTGTCCTCAGGTTGTATGCGGTACTACAATTCATCCTCATTCACTTCAATGGAACCAAACTGCAATACCGCACCCAACCTGAACACAGGAGAGGCGCTGTTTCTGGAATAAAGTGGCCATATTCTTCAAGTCTGGACAACCTCTTTAAAAGGCCACACTCACATGGCAATTATGTATTTTTACTACCAGGTGGGAAAAAATGGCAGATGGGTTTTGTTTTCTGTGCCGAAACCCATTCGACATGATGTGAACAGCGCCTAAATGTAGGTGACGTTCAGGGTCTGGGGTAAGCTGGACGCATCCTCGTATGGAAATCTCTGAAGAGTCGTGTCAGATGAACCACAAGGCCCAGCAGCTCTCTCACTGTCATTGAGTTGCAGCTCACAGATCCTCGCAGACGTCTCTGTGAATTCTGCTTTTACGAAGGATAAGAATCCCCTGGCGTCCCCGGCCGGCAGTAAGGTAAACATGTCGTGCTCGCTCTGTGTCGCACCGTCTCTGGCGACTTCTGTCATCTCCGATACCTGTGATGCATTAGTCCTTAGTGGATCGTGTGACACTGTCTTTCTCTGTGTAAAGCGTGCGGCTGCCACCTGAGATTCTCTTCTGGGGGGGATGATCGGAGGTGAAAGTCCGCTCATACATATCCGTATTCTCTCCTGTGACCCTGAAGAAGAAGAACTCCTCACACCGGCCATTATTGGAGAGGACCGGACAATCTACAACTATTCTACTCACCGAGGACAATACTCCCTCCCAATGGTGGATATACTGCAATAGATGCTGAAGCAGTAATAAGGGTGTTAGGCTCCACCCCTTGTGCATACAGTCATGTCATAAGGGTGTTAGGCTCCACCCCTTGTGCATACAGTCATGTCATAAGGGTGTTAGGCTCCACCCCTTGTGCATACAGTCATGTCATAAGGGTGTTAGGCTCCACCCCTTGTGCATACAGTCATGTCATAAGGGTGTTAGGCTCCACCCCTTGTGCATACAGTCATGTCATAAGGGTGTTAGGTTCCACCTTTTGCCCATACAGTCATGTGACACGTGACACGTGACATATTAATACAACACACCGTCTATGGAGTAGTATTTATAGGTGCAGTGAGATGTTGGGTTATACAGGTGGAGCAGTATTTATAGGTGCAGTGTGATGTTGTGTTATACAGGTGTAGAAGTATTTATTGGTGCAGTGAGATGTTGTGTTATACAGGTGGAGAAGTATTTATTGGTGCAGTATGATGTTGGGTTATACAGGTGGAGAAGTATTTATTGGTGCAGTGTGATGTTGTGTTATACAGGTGGAGCAGTATTTATTGGTGCAATGTGATGTTGGGTTATACAGGTGGAGCAGTATGTATTTGTACAGCATGGTGATGTGCTATACAGGTGGAGCAATATTTATTGGTGCAGTGTGATGTTGGGTTATACTGGTGGAGCAGTGTGTATTTGTACAGCATGGTGATGTGCTATACAGGTGGAGAAGTATTTATTGGTGCAGTGTGATGTTGGGTTATACAGGTGGAGCAGTATTTATTGGTGCAATGTGATGTTGGGTTATACAGGTGGAGCAGTATTTATTGGTGCAATGTGATGTTGGGTTATACAGGTGGAGCAGTATTTATTGGTGCAATGTGATGTTGGATTATACAGATGGAGCAGTATGTATTTGTACAGCATGGTGATGTGCTATACAGGTGGAGCAATATTTATTGGTGCAGTGTCATGTTGGGTTATACTGGTGGAGCAGTATGTATTTGTACAGCATGGTGATGTGCTATACAGGTGGAGCAGTATTTATTGGTGCAGTATGATGTTGGGTTATACAGGTGGAGCAGTATTTATTGGTGCAATGTGATGTTGGGTTATACAGGTGGAGCAGTATTTATTGGTGCAATGTGATGTTGGATTATACAGATGGAGCAGTATGTATTTGTACAGCATGGTGATGTGCTATACAGGTGGAGCAATATTTATTGGTGCAGTGTGATGTTGGGTTATACTGGTGGAGCAGTATGTATTTGTACAGCATGGTGATGTGCTATACAGGTGGAGCAGTATTTATTGGTGCAGTGTGATGTTGGGTTATACTGGTGGAGCAGTGTGTATTTGTACAGCATGGTGATGTGCTATACAGGTGGAGAAGTATTTATTGGTGCAGTGTGATGTTGGGTTATACAGGTGGAGCAGTATTTATTGGTGCAGTGTTATGTTGGGTTATACAGGTGGAGCAGTATTTATTGGTGCAATGTGATGTTGGATTATACAGATGGAGCAGTATGTATTTGTACAGCATGGTGATGTGCTATACAGGTGGAGCAATATTTATTGGTGCAGTGTGATGTTGGGTTATACTGGTGGAGCAGTATGTATTTGTACAGCATGGTGATGTGCTATACAGGTGGAGCAGTATTTATTGGTGCAGTGTGATGTTGGGTTATACAGGTGGAGCAGTATTTATTGCTGCAGTGTAATGTTGGGTTATACAGGTGGAGCAGTATGCAGGTGGGAGTTGTAGTTTCGCACCTGTGCCAACCTGTGCCTCTCTGGCTGGGGCAAAACTACAACCCCCAGCATATAGCAGATCAGCTTCTCTCTCACTGATCCTCAACCTCAGTAATGTGCCTGATGCCAAACTGGAGAACTACAACTTCCAGCATGAAATAGCCCAACATCAACCACGTTTTCCCCAACCTGTGCCTCTCCGGCTGGTGCAGAACTACAACTCCCAGCATGCTCGGACAGCCAGTCAGTGCCTGGACATGCTGGGAGTTGTAGTTCAGCGCCCTTCCCCCTTGAGCACTTATTAACGGTCTCCAGTCATGCAGCTGCTGTGTGTGACTATGGCGGTGCCAGCGAGTGGTCACCCACAGACCTTCACTCTGCAATTAGTCCGGAGGATCGGGACAGGGGGGGGGGGGGGGGGGGGGGGGGGTCGGTCGCACACATGATAAATACCGCCGGAGCTGGAGGTGACAATTATCAGATACGGAGAGGAAGAAATATCCTCTGCGGGCAAAACTTTATATTCACTGAAGGCGCCACACATCTGGGTAACATGCGGCTGAATCTTGTGAGGAGCTTGTCTATCTTGTGTGATACTGTCTGCTGAGCGGCTGTATCTAAGCCTATCATGTGATACTCTTGTATCTATTCCTATCATGCTGTAATGAGCTGTGTATCTAAGCCTATCCTGTGTGATACCCTTGTATCTGATCCTATCATGCTGTAATGAGTTGTGTACAGTATCTAAGCCTATCCTATGTGACAACCTTGTATCTGATCCTATCATGTGGTAATGAGCTGTGTATCTAAGCCTATCTTGTGTGATACCCCTGTATCTGATGCTATCATGCTGTAATGAGCTGTGTATCTAAGCCTGTGATGTTGCTATGACTCTCCATCGCCCCCTGTACTCGGTAGCGTGCAGTGCAGCGGTCTCTCTATAGACAGGCGACATGACGGGCGCTCGGGCCCATTAACATGTGAGTGCGGATCTCTCCGCCGGATTCTCATCTCCTGTCACGGATATCCCATGAAATCTCCGGGGAGCTGCCATTTAATTGCAGAAATTGTGAGGAAGAGGCCGCGTACATCTGTTCTCCGCCATCGATCAATAAGGACGTGTGATTCACAAACACTGATCCGGGGGACACAGGATGATTAATATTCAGAGGAGATTAAACCCCCATCTCCCAAGATGCTGATACACTGTCACGACTGGGATACAATGAATGTAAGAAATGTGATGGAGGCTATACACTATACACTGCAGGAGCTGCATTCATAATGCTGCATCATGAGCTCACATCTCAGTGCTGCCCCTGCTGGCTCATTGCTGTACTGCATTGTGGGAGCTGAGAGGTCACATTAGATGGTGTGCACACACCCAGTCTGCCCGTTCTATGCTTGTGTTTAAGCCCGGTTATAGGGACGCTGTGACGGTAGGAGGGGGGGGGGGGGTTGGCCTACAGCCAGGATCACAATATGGCACCCATCTGGGTCTGGTTACAGCTATCATATCCCAAATCACATGGAGCAGGAAGACTAGGTGTGAAGGATCATGGGAGGGGGGCACAGCAAGAAAAAGGGCTGGGCCCCCAACCAGAAGTACAGGGAACACAGCAAGAAGAAGAGCTGGGTCCCAACCATAAGTACAGGGAAAACAGCAAGAAGAAGAGCTGGGCCCCAACCAGAAGTACAGGGAACACAGCAAGAAGAAGAGCTGGCCCCAACCAGAAGTACAGGTAACACAGCAAAAAGAAGAGCTGGGCCCAAACCAGAAGTACAGGGAACATGGCAAGAGGAAGAGCTGGGCCCCAACCAGAAGTACAGGGAAAACAGCAAGAAGAAGAGCTGGGCCCCAACCAGAAGTACAGGGAACACAGCAAGAAGAAGAGCTGGGCCCCAACCAGAAGTACAGGAAACACAGCAAGAAGAAGAGCTGGCCCCCAACCAGAAGTACAGGGAACACAGCAAGAGGAAGAGCTGGGCCCCAACCAGAAGTACAGGAAACACAGCAAGAAGAAGAGCTGGGCCCCAACCAGAAGTACAGGAAACACAGCAAGAAGAAGAGCTGGCCCCCAACCAGAAGTACAGGGAACACAGCAAGAAGAAGAGCTGGGCCCCCAACCAGAAGTACAGGGAACACAGCAAGAAGAAGAGCTGGGCCCCAACCAGAAGTACAGGAAACACAGCAAGAAGAAGATCTGGGCCCCAACTAGAAGTACAGGGAACACAGCAAGAAGAAGAGCTGGGCCCCAACCAGAAGTACAGGAAACACAGCAAGAAGAAGAGCTGGCCCCCAACCAGAAGTACAGGGAACACAGCAAGAGGAAGAGCTGGGCCCCAACCAGAAGTACAGGAAACACAGCAAGAAGAAGAGCTGGCCCCCAACCAGAAGTACAGGGAACACAGCAAGAGGAAGAGCTGGACCCCCAACCAGAAGTACAGGGGACACAGCAAGAAGAGCAGGACCCCCAACCATAAGTACAGTTAACACAGCAAGAAGAAGAGCTGGACCCCCAACCCGAAGAACAGGGAACATAGCAAGAAGAGCTGGGCCCCAACCATAAGTACAGGTAACACAGCAAGAAGAAGAGCTGGGCACCAACCAGAAGTACAGGGAACACAGCAAGAAGAAGAGCTGGGCCCCCAACCAGAAGTACAGGGAACACAGCAAGAAGAAGAGCTGGGCCCCAACCAGAAGTACAGGGGACACAGCAAGAAGAAAAGTTGGGCCCCAACCAGAAGTACAGGGAACACAGCAAAAAGAAGAGCTGGGCCCCAACCAGAAGTACAGGAAACACAGCAAGAAGAAGAGCTGACCCCCAACCAGAAGTACAGGGAACACAGCAAGAGGAAGAGCTGGGCCCCCAACCAGAAGTACAGGGAACACAGCAAGAGGAAGAGCTGGACCCCCAACCAGAAGTACAGGGAACACAGCAAGAAGAAGAGCAGTACCCCCAACCATAAGTACAGGTAACACAGCAAGAAGAAGAGCTGGACCCCCAACCAGAAGAACATGGAACACAGCAAGAAGAAGAGCTGGGCCCCAACCATAAGTACAGGTAACACAGCAAGAAGAAGAGCTGGGCACCAACCAGAAGTACAGGGAACACAGCAAGAAGAAGAGCTGGGCCCCCAACCAGAAGTACAGGGAACACAGCAAGAAGAAGATCTGGGCCCCAACCAGAAGTACAGGGGACACAGCAAGAAGAAGAGCTGGGCCCCAACCAGAAGTACAGGGAACACAGCAAGAAGAAGAAGAGTTGGGCCCCAACCAGAAGTACAGGGAACACAGCAAGAAGAAGAGCTGGGCCCCAACCAGATGTACAGGGAACACAGCAAGAAGAAGAGCTGGGCCCCAACCAGAAAATAGGGAACACAGCAAGAAGAAGAGCTGGGCCCCAACTAGAAGTACAGGGAACACAGCAAGAAGAAGAAGAGCTGGGCCCCGAACCAGAAGTACAGGGAACACAGCAAGAAGAAGAGCTGGACTCCGACCAGAAGTACAAGGGACACAGCAAGAAGAAGAGCAGGACCGCAACCAGAAGTACAGGGAACACAGCAAAAAGAAAAACTGGGCCCCAACCAGAAGTACAGGGAACACTGCAAGAAGAACAGCTGGGCCCCAACCAGAAGTACAGGGAACGTGGCAAGAAGAAGAGCTGGGCCCCCAACCAGAAAATAGGGAACACAGCAAGAAGAAGAGCTGGGCCCCAACCAGAAGTAAAAGGAACACAGCAAGAAGAAGAGCTGGGCCCCAACCAGAAGTAAAGGGAACACAGCAAGAAGAAGAGCTGGGCCCCAACCAGAAGTACAGGGAACACAGTAAGAAGAAGAAGTGGGCACCAAAGAGAAGTATAGGGAACACAGCAAGAAGAAGAAGAAGAGCTGGGCCCCCAACCAGAAGTACATGGAACACAGCAAGAAGAAGAGCTTGGCCCCCAAC